>NW_022631006.1:11798640-12034092 GCF_010015895.1 Lontra canadensis
TCCCTCTCTCCCCCTTCTCTGTCTCTCTCCCTCTCTCCCCCTTCTCTCTCTCCCTCCCCGCCTTCTCTCTTTCCCTCTCCCCCTTCTCTCTTTCCCTCTCCCCCCTTTCTCTCTCCCTCTCCCTTCTCTTTCCTTCCTTCCCCCCCTTTCTCTCTCCCCCCTTTCTCTCTCCCCCCTTTCTCTCACTCTCCCTCCTCTCTCTCTCTCTCCCCCTTCTCCTCTCCCCTCTCTGCTCTCCATTCTACCTTCCCTCCTCGCCTCCCCTCCCTCCCTCTCCCTCTCTCCCTTTCTTCTTCCCTCTGCCCCCTCCCTCCCCTCTAATAAATCTTTTTGTAGATAAGAAAAGGTTTTCTTTTGAGCAAGACTTAAAGGCAAACATGATAGGAGTCAGAGGCATCTTTCTCTCAAGAATTTGGAAGGTTTCATTTAGCATCCTCAGGTGGAGGTGAAAAGTAAGCATTTTTCTCATTACATTCTCACATGTCTAGCCAACATGTCTAGCCAATTGAGTCCTGGCCCATTTCAGATGCCCCTGGTCTGACAGTGCAAAGGTTTTATGAATGGATGTATTTTCAGAACCATAATTCTAGAGAAGGGCACAGACTTTATAATGTGCATAGAAATCACCAGGAGGACTTGATAAAACAGATTGCTAGGCCCTATGCCTAGTTTATAATTCAATAGGTCTGGGGTGGAACAAGTTCTAGCAACTTCCCAGGTGATGCTTCTGCCAATCCCAGGGTTTCAGACTAATGTGAGCAAAGGAACTCAGCCTTAGAGGTGCTTTTATTCACCTCACCTGCTGTTACAGCTCTGATAAATCCTTTTTGCCCTGACTCAGAGAGATGGTGACCAGAATGGGCATTGTCCTCTTCTCACAGGAATCTTGTTGCTTTTATTCCTAGCTCTTCAATTATTTTAGACTTTGTTTTAGGCTTCTTATTTATCTTCACCCATAAATGACCACAAAATCCTATAGGCTCTGTATCTACAGAGGCTTTCCTCTTCCTCTCCAGCCCCCCTTTTGCCTCCTTGATTCAGGTTAACATTATCTCTCACCCAGAATTCTGTAGCAGCTTCCTATTTGGTCTCCTTTTTCACTCCACCATCAGAGAAAATTTTCTGAACTAGAAATCTGATCCTAAAACTGTGCTGCTCAGAATTGTTCCAATGTGCCCCTGGCTTTCAGGAGACTGTCAGAGGGGCACTGGTGTCTCAGGAACATTCACTGTCGATTTCTAGGATCCTCGTCCTTCCTCTAACCTCGCCAATTCTCATAACATTCTAGACCAAACTTGGAAGAATAAGGAAGGGGTTCAATTGGTCAAGCTCCTTCTACTTAAAATTGCTACCTTTCATTTTAGTTTAATGAGCATGTATGGGTACCTGCTGTTTGTGGTGTTTTGTTCTTTTCAGTAATCCTCACAAAAAGCAGGTAGGGAAGAAAGAATGAGACACAGAGTTAAGTAACTACCAAAGGTAATACCTGGCTAGTTAGATGACAAATTTGGAAGAGAAAACAGGTCTGTTTGTCCAGGTTTCTTACCAGTAAACCTCACAAGAGTCTTCATTTGTTTTTCAAATATATGATTTAGGACAAAGAGGTTAAATGAATAAGCCCTAACTTCAGGCACTTAAGTAGAAACCTGGTTCAGCCATGAGACAACCCGTGAGTAAGTTTCTTACCATTTTCAGACTTCATTTCCTTATCTTAAATTAAGCTTAGTTGGCTTTTATTCTTCCTCTAAGAATCTCCCTCTGGTAGCAACCTTCTAAGATGACCCCTGTGATCACTGCTTCCTGGTATCCATGCCTTTACCAAACCTCCTTCCTCAGAGTGTGGGCAGGACCTGCATCTAGTTTTTAATAGGAGATGGCAACGATCACATGATCTCTGTGGTGATCATGTTGTGTCATAAAAAGATTTTGCAGGTGAAAGTAAGGTTCCTAATCAGTTTGACTTTGAGTTAATCAAAAGGATATTATCCTGGATGGGCATACCATAATCAGGTAGTCCTTTAAAAGAGGGCTTATTCTTTTCCTAAGCTTACAGTCACCAGACAGCAGAGGTTCTTTTTTTCCTTTTGGCCCTGAAGAAGGAAGTTGTCTTGAGCTCCACAGATATAAGGAAATAAATTCTTCCAACAACCACATGAATTTGAAAGAGGACCTCTAAGTTTCAGCTAAGACTGCAGCCCCCTTGAATGCTGTCTTGTGAGACCTTAAGCAGAGAAGCTAGCTAAGCTTCTGACCCATGCAAACTGCGATAATAAATGTTGTTTCAAGCTGTGTTAAATTTGCATTAATTTGTTACACAGCAATAATTAACCAATATAGCCCCCCCTTGTTTTTAAAAGATTTAATTTATTTATCTGACAAAGACAGAGACAGTAGGAACACAAGCAGGGGGAGTGGGAGAGGGAGAAGCAGGCTTCCTGCCAAACAGGGAGCCCGATGCCGGGCTCAATCCCAGGATCCTGGAATCATGACCTGAGCCGAAGGCAGACGCTTAACGACTGAGCCACCCAGGCACCCAATATATCCCCTTTTATCTGTAATTTCACCACCAACTCACCTTATTAAAAAAGGGGAGGAGCTCCTGAGTGGCTCAGTTGGTTAAGCGTCTGCCTTTGGTTCAGGGCATGATCTCGGGGTCTTGGGATCGAGTCCCACATCAGGCTCCCCGCTCCAGGGGAGTTTGCTTCACCCTCTCCCTCTGCCCCACCCCCCTGCTTGTGCTCTTGCTTATGTGTTCTCTCTCACACGAATAAATAAAAAAAATAAAAATAAATAAATAAAATTTAAAAAAAGGAGGGAAGGTAAGGTGTAAGGACAAAAGAGCAAACTCCACAGACAAGGCAGAGCTGGTTTCGATGCAACCACGTCTTCACCCACCCCTAATCTTAGATAAGCAGAATGGCTGTCATCTGTGCTGCTTTGAGAAGCCAGACAGGGTACCCAGCAGGGGTGCGGCCTACCAGAGGGCAGAGGAGTAGGAGACTGGACTAGACGATATTCTTCATCTTCTACTTCTTCCAGGATTCGGCATTTCTCTGGAACTCCAGAAGGGAAGCACAGCACCAGGTGAAGAGGGCAGAACTGGCTCTGCTTCCTGGCTCTGGGCAGCCAGGAGAGGGGAGGGCAGCTGCAATCACTCAAGTACTCAGGGCTCCTGAGTACCTAGGGGGACTAGCACTCTGGGCTGGGCTCTGTGGGGCTTAGAGACACAAAGAGTGCCATGGTGCGCTCGCTCTTGCCCTTGAAGACTTGGTAAGAACTAGTGGGGAAAACAGTGTTAACTTACGGGGAAAGTTAAGTAACAAAGAATGCCCTATCGAGTGATTAGCACAGGCAGTAATTGCATGGTGCAGAGAAATGGAGCTGTGTTTGAAGACGCAACACCCACAGGCATAGTTTGATTCTGCCACTAGTTGTTTCAGGACTATAGGCCTTCATAGCACCTCTTTGGATTCTGGTTTCCTCGACTCTAACATGAGGGGCAGTAGTTTCTCATTTCTTCAGAAGTATACTGCCTTTCTTCAGTGAAATACAGAAAACACGAAAAGGAGAGCTGTTGTGGTTAAAGCAGAGGACCCAGCATAAAAACAAACAAACAACACTGCAGGGGTGAGCCCCTTCTACCTCAGATACCCTGCGGTGCTATAGTTCCCTGGCAGAGAATGCAGGGATATGGATCAGGAGGATGCAAGCAGGTTTAAGCACCTTGCCGTTTTAATAGGAACCTCACGAGCAAGCGGGGTAGGGTTGGTGGGGAGAGGACACGAGTCCTCTACACCTGCAAGGCCTCTGAATCACGCAGTGAGAAAAAACACATGTGTCTCACTCCTAGCCATTCTTCCACTTAGAGCTGGTCAGCTAGAACTTCTTCTGATGCTCCAAAGACTACTCTATTCTGAATCCCAGGTAGAAAGGTTGAACTCTGTGGTCTCATTCTCATTACATGAACAGTTCCAGGAAGGTTCCTGAATCAGTTACAATGCCAATAACCTGACCCCAGACGGTGCAGGTTGGTTCTTCTGGCCGTGGCAATAATTAGATTGAATTGTGTCAGTGTCTTAGGTTGGGTCCTGTGGGAAGTAAACTCTGAAATGAAGATCTGAACGCAGGAAGTTAAATGGGAGGCACACTTAGGTACACACTCCCTGTGAGGGAGTGAAGCAAGCAAGGTTTGGTGGATCAGTTGCAAGAAGGGCTGTAGCCAGTCACACAAGGTGCTCTGAAGCTGGGAAAACCTTTCAGAGTTATTTCAAACGGAAGTACAGACACCATGCCTTTTATCTCCATATCGACGAGTCACAGATGTGGGCTGTCTCTAGGTAGGGAATGTCTTTGGGTGAGACAGCTCCTTTTCACTAAGGGCAAGACCCAGAAAGGAACCTGGCTGTGAGCCATCACAGGCAACATTCCCAGCCCTGGAAGAAAGTATGCAGCAGGCACTGGTTTCCACACCACAGCATTCACTACCCTCAGAGATGTTCTGGTCGACCCAACAGTAACCAGCCATCATTGAGACCTAACTCCCACTGAGATTTCTCTGCAGCGCAGATCATGGCTCTTGAGAGACTATTTTGTTATTTTCCATGGGAAAAAATTTATTTTAAAGTTTTTCTGAGATTACTTAGAAGTGTTTCTATTTATTTATTTATTATGTATAAATATAAATTTTTTTTATTACCCACTGGACCAGATGGACCTTATAGATATATACAGAACATTCTACCCCAAAACAATAGAATACTCATTCTTTTTGAGCACACACGTGTTTCTGTATTTTAAGGTGTTCTTGTAGGTAGACTTCTAAGCAAATAGCTTCTTTAAGGGTGTAGTAATTGCATTGCATGTGTTCCTGGTATATTTGATCTCTAGGATTTCTCATAACTGGCTATGTTCCTGGCCCTTGCTTTGCTGGATGGGTTTCATAGCAGAGACATTTGAAGTCCACAAAGCCTAGTTCCTGGCACTCTGAGGGCAGATTAGAACAACTTAAAGGGAGGACTTCAGATTCTTCCAAGTGTGGCAGCTCATGCTCTTGTGAGGTGGTTGTATGTCTCTGCAAATCCAGTGGTGTGCTGTCATTGGGCAGTGTTGGTCAAATACAAGACCAACATTGGGGGATAGGGGATAATGGGGTACATGGTGCCACATTCAACAGGGTGGTCCAGAAGGGCCTCTGAGACCAAGAAAGTGATATTTGAGTTTGGATCTGAATAAACCAAAGGAGTGAGTATTATAGATTCCTGAAAGTAGAAAGTTCCAGAGAAAGGAAGAAAATGTGCAAATGTCCTGAGGCTGGAGTGTTCAAGTTACAGTAAGAAGGTCCATGCATCTGGGGCACAGTAGGTAAAGAAGGAGAGTCAGAGGGTTGGTGGAAGCTAGAACACATGGGTCCAGGAAAGTAGACCGTAGAAAGGATTTGGAATTAGTACTATTCTTTTGTGACATGGGAAACCGTTAGACAGTTCTAAGCAAGGAGTGATAGGACCTGACATTTTGTTTTAAAAGGCACACTTGGAGAGCAGACAGCAGGAGGGAAGGGTATGTGAAGCACAAGTGGGAAGCTAGGATGTGGTAAATAGGATGTAAGAAGGTGGTGGAGACCAGGTATCTATGGAGGTGGTGAGAACTGGTTGCATCCTGGAAAAACCTTGGAAGTAGAATTGGCTGATGATTTGGCTATAGGTATGAAAGGGGAATCAAGGATGGCTCCAGCTCCAAATGTTGTTTCAATGCACAGTCTCCCATTCCACTCCCCCAACTCCACTTTGCTTTACTACCCTTTTCTAACCTGAGGACTCTCACATTTACTTATCCAAGGGCTGCAGTGTGACCACTGTCTCCCTCCCAGGCCAGCCCTCTGATGAACTTCTAAATGCCCTTTTATATTCCAAGCTTTTGTACATGGTGTTCCTGTCTATGAATTCCCTACATAGTCACAGATCAACCAGTTTGCAAAAGTAACTGAAGACCAAGATGTTAATCCAGAAGAGACTCTGAATTGCTAAGGAAATGTTGAAAAAGAAAAGCAAAACTGGGGGCATGACATTGCCCAATTTCAAGCTTTACTACAAAGCTGTGATTACCAAGACAGGTTGACACTGACACAAAAACAGACACATAGACCAGTGGAACAGAATAGAGAGCCCAGATACAGACCCACAACTCTATGGTCAAATAATCTTTGACAAAGCAGGAAAAAATATACAGTGGAAAAAAGACAGTCTCTTCAATAAATGGTGCTGGGTAAATCGGACAGCTATGTGTAGAAGAATGAAACTCGACCATTCTCTCATACCATACACAAAGATAAACTTAAAATGGATGAAAGACCTCAATGTGAGTCAGGAATCTATCAAAATCCTAGAGGAGAACATAGGCAGTAACCTCTTTGACATCATCCACAGCAACTTCTTTCAAGACATGTCTCCAAAGGCAAAGGAAACAAAACCAAAAATGAACTTTTGGGACTTCATCAAGATCAAAAGCTTCCGCACAGCAAAGGAAACAGTCAACAAAACAAATTGGCAATCCACGGAATGGGAGAAGATAATCACAAATGACACTACAGACAAAGGGCTGATATCCGGGATCTATAAAGAACTCCTCAAACTCAACACACACAAAACAGATAATCATATAAAAAAATGGGCAGAAGACATGAGCAGACACTTGTCCGAAGAAGACATACATGGCTAACAGATACATTAGAAAAAATGTTCCTCATCTTTAGCCATCAGGGAGATTCAAATCAAAACCACACTGAGATACCACCTTATATCAGTTAGAATGGCCAAAATAAACAAGGCAGTAAACCACAAGTGTTGGAGAGGATGTAGAGAAAGAGGAACCCTCTTACACTCTTAGTGGGAATGCAAGTTGGTGCAGCCACTTTGGAGAACAGTGTGGAGATGCCTTAAGAAATTAAAAATAGAGCTTCCCTATGACCCTGCAATTGCACTCCTGGGTATTTACCCCAAAGATACAGATGTAGTGAAAAGAAGGGCCACCTGTACCACAATGCTCATAGCAGCAATGGCCACAGTTGCCAAAATGTGGAAAGAACCAAGATGCCCTTCAATGGACGAATGGATAAAGAAGATACGGTCCACATATACAACAGAGTATTATGCCTCCATCAGAAAGGATGAATACCCAACTTTTGTATCAACATGGATGGGACTGGAATAGATTATGCTGAGTGAAATAAGTCAAGCAGATAGAGTCAATTATCACATGGTTTCACTTACTTGTGGAGCATAAGGAATAACATGGAGGACTCTTGGAGATGGAGAGGAGAAGTGAGTTGGGGGAAACTGGAGGGGGAGATAACCCATGAGAGACTGTGGACTCTGAGAAACAAACTGAGGGTTTTGGAGGGGAGGGGGGTGGGGGGTTGGGTGAGCCTGGTAGTGGGTATTAAGGAGGGCACATATTGCATGGAGAACTGGGTGTGGTACATAAACAATGAATCCTGGAACACTGAAAGAATAAAATAAAATTAAATTTTTAAAAAAGAAAAACATTGAGTAAAGTAAAGGAATCGTGCATCTTTATTTCTGACAAGGAATAGGGAAGGTAAGAAAAAGAGTGCTAAAGAGTGGTTGTAAAACATAGAAGACTTCCCAAGTCAGTCCATCTATAGTGCTATATACTGATTGGGCCAAGTGTTGTAAGTCTTATCTTGGTGTTAATCTAACTGTAAACTATGCATTAGGTTTTGGTTATACTCCAGTTGAATATCTGGAAGGACACATGCAAATGTTTGTAGAATGTTAAATGGTTGGAAATGTTCTGAAGAAAAATATTTCTATTGTCCTAGAAGAGGGAAAGAAATCCATGTTATATTGTTGAAATAGAATGTGTGAAGTCAGTGAATTCAGAAGAACAAATCTCTGGTTTCCAAAGAAATGGAAAACATAAGGATGAGAACTTTTCAGAGTAATGAATGAGGTAATCTAAGAATCTAGTAAGAGTTTATTCAAGCAGAGTTAAAATCTCAGGAAAGGCTGAAACTGCTCTTGTCCGTTCTATGTTGCCTCAGCAGTAAGCCTTTCCCTCCCATCCCCCTCCACTTTACAGTAAAGCATTATAAAAAAACAACCCACGTGCAATATAAAAAAATGTATTAATTACAGGGGCACCCATTTAGTTTGGATAACTCCACATTTAGGGAGAATTGGGGGAAGAAATTGGGAGGGGTTTGTGATATAGAAAATAGATAATGCCCTGAGGAAAATAAATTTTTATGTAAAAGAGTTTAACATCACCCTATGACGTTAAAGGGAATTTTTGTGTATGCTGTATATCTAGTTATAAATGAGGTGATTGTGTGTCTACATTATAATCATTTGTTGTTGGTATATCATCACCTTCAGAAGGCACCTTTAATTGGAAAAGATGGAAGCTCATACCAACCGCACATACTATTTTGTATTCCAAATCTCCATATATTAAATCCTAACTATTATGGCATAAATTCCTTGAATACAGATACCGTATATTGTACAACTGCTTAATGTTGCATAAGGCTGTACACATAGTAGATGTAAAATAAAAATTTTTGAAGGATAAAGAAATAAATATGTTCAATTTTAGTACACTTAAATTCTATATGCAAAACTGAACTTAGTAATTTAAGAAATATTAAATATTATTATATTATTATTGCATTTTACAAAAAACTCTTTAAAATTATGCTGTACAACTTGAATCAAAAGTACATCTTCAAGTTACCACATGAACTTAAACACATAGTTTGCTAATATTATATTAAAACCAGCTAAAACATCCATTTTCCATTTTTCCCCCCAAAACACAATATGTAGAATTTTACATTGAAAAGGAGGAAAAGACAACTGATAGGGGAAGCGAATGACTGACTTTCTTTACTAAATGTCTGGATGGGCAGAGAAAATTTGAAACTCCTGGACAGGTGATGACATGTAAAATAATGTATCAAAGTGTTAAAACAAATGAGAAATGCATATGTGATTCAAATTTCTCTTAAGAACATGCACTAAAAATGTTTCATTTAAAAAAATAAAAATAAAAATGCCATTCACTCCTACCACCATCACCCAATACATTCCCATTTTTACTGCATCACCCCTGCCTTATCTCACAGTCATGAGCAATGCAGGAATTTTAAGTACTTTAGAGTCCATGGTGAGTAATGTTGAGACATGGAGGCCTTTTCTAACAGGAGCTACTTTATTGATTTTATCCTCACAGCAATCTGATCAGTGTTTTTATTTCCTTATTTCAGACAGAAGGACTGAGATTCCAAGGGCTTGGGCTGAGGACATGGCTGGTAAGTAACAACTGCGGTCCAGCTCAAATTGCCTGACACAGGAGTCTGAACCCTTCCCTCCACCCCATGCCCTTGTGGAACACGAGGGTGTGCAATTAATTTCTGGGTAATAAGGAGACAGAGAATGGGTCTGCTCTCCAGCTGTGGCACATTCCTATTATATTCAAGGTTCAGCGTAAGAGAGAACTCAAATTGCTACCTGGTAAGTAGTACTTGTGTTTTTTATTTGTTTCTAGTGTTCAAGACAGTTTTATGAATGACTCTTATTTCAGAGCTATCCTCTGCTAATTTGCTAAAACTCCAAATTGACTGCTTTATATTCTAGAAGACCCACATGTGTTTATGAACACAAGATCTACGTCATTTTCTTTCACGTGAGATAGTATGATAGTAGATTGGTGGTAAAGTAAAGTTAGAAGTTGAAGTTGGGAATTTTTTTTTCCTAGACACCTTCAAAGGTGTTGTTTACCATTTCCTGACAAGAGCTTGGGACCTGCTCACATCTGTCTCACCACTTGTAATGTTACTGTACCATAATACATCTGTGCTGATTCTCCTTATCCTTCATGTCTGTCTACAGGTTCAGGGAAAGAATGAACCATTAATGACCAACCCTGTCAATTTGAGAGACCATGTCAACCTCTTTATTTGGGCCTGTAAACAGAAAAATCAAACCTATGGTTTCCTGCTACCCATCTGGATTTCCAAACTGGCTTTCACCCATGAACTTTATTCTTCCTGTTTAGAAACAGAGTCATTGTTGGGAAGGGAGACAGGGAGAGAGGAAGGAAATAGTAATGAATCTTATCAAGGCAACTTGCAATACTGGGACTGTGTCATTCAACTAGAGTGTGTTTATATAGGTAAGCAAACTAGTTGGCATTTGTTTCTTTTCCTTGGAAAATCTTTGTGTCACAGCTATTTTTTTGTGTAATACTAAGATTTACTCATCAACTTATATCAGTAGTCATTTACCTTTTAGAAAAAGCATACCACTACAGAGCTATATTAAATTTTGTAGATATTTAGAAGATAATCTTATGTTTTATAAGTTAACTTTTAAGTTTATGTAATCTGCTATTAAATTTCAACAAGCAGTCAAGCAAAAATAGTAGCTGTAGCTTGTTTGGCACTCAAATTAATTGATTTTGTAGTAATAAACTTAAAAGTATTTTATAAAAATATTACATAAATAAAGCAGTAATAAGTTAAAAGTATTACATAGTTTTCTAAAAGTCAAAAATAAAATATCAATGTTTATGTTTTATTTCCCCAGGCTGTTTTTTTTTAATTTATGCATGGGGATTTAATGAGGTTTGCTAAAAAGTAGAATAGCAAGAGGGAATTACCATGTATTCAATCATACCCTCTGTTGTTACCATAACAAGACTGACTGATGTGCTAGGCACTTTACGTATGTTATCATGTTTAAATAGCTGAGTAAGTCCAGTGTCCTGAAAAATGAATATCATCAGTGGATTGCATGGCAGAGAGTCAGCAACAGTTAAATTTTCAGTTTTGTTCTGCTCAGTCTTAAAATTAGTTTGCAATTCTGAATATATATTCTGAAAACTTAGAATGGGCACATTGTCCTCAAGCTTTGAATTGTCATCTTTCTTTTATTTAGTCAATAAACAGTGTTTATTGAGCAACTACAATGTAATAAAGTCTGGGGTAATCAGATAAAAATTTAATTCTAAAAAAATTTAATTCTAATAAAATCCTAATTAAATGCAATTGAAAAAAAACATTTTTGTAGTACAAGCTCTTTCATGAAACTTTCATAAGGTGATTTAAAATTCTGATGGAGGGGCGCCTGGGTGGCTCAGTGGGTTAAAGCCTCTGCCTTTGTCTCAGGTCATAATCCTGGGTCCTAGGATTGAGCCCTCCATCGGGCTCTCTGCTCAGCAGGGAGCCTGCTTTCCCCTCTCCCTCTGCCTGCCTCTCTGCCTACTTATGATCTCTGTCAAATAAGTAAAATCTTAAAATAAAATAAGATTCTGATGGAAAAGCACAAACAGGAAATAATTGCCAGGGCTGTTTTGCAAAATGAGAACAAAATAAGGAGGAATCTCTACTTAACAAATAACAGACTTATAATACAGAGATAAATAGATGAATGTATCATAATAGAAGGCCCAGAAACAAACTTACACATATATAGAGATATAGATAGATAGGTAGATAGATAGATAGATGATAGATAGATAGATCAATAGATAGATGTATGTATTTTAAATATCTTTAAAGCCCTCTGAAGTGGATAAAACATTTAGGTTTGACACAGCCTTATGACTGAGTTCTGACCAATGGAATGTGTAAAGATGGCTCCCCAGACCTGGCGCATGAAATCTCCCTTGTAATATTCCATGTTATTTTTTTGTCCTGGCCCGCTAGATAGATGTAGAAAATCAGTGGAGCTCTCTGAGGACCAAAAAGATGACACAGACACTAGATGGAAGGAGCCTGAATGGGCTGTGTGGAGCAGAAAGCCCACTTCACTCTCTCTGCATAGCCACAGTGGACAGCAATATAACCAAGAAAGAAATTCTTGTTGTGTTAAACCATTGAACATTAATATTGTTATAGGAGTTAGCCTATTTTGATTAATATATAATTGCATGCACATCCCTCTCTCCTCCCATTAAATAGTGACCTTTTTGAGGGTAAAAACATATAGTTCTTTATCCAATGTTGCAAATGTAGCAAAAAGATAATTTAAAAAAATTTATTAAATTAATAGTATTCAACTAACTTAGGAGAAAGGACTAATATATTTTATAATGTTTTCCTTATACCCACTTCTCCTAACATGATTGTTCAAACAACAATGCACAGAAAAAATTCTTAAACATCGGAAAAATAAAATAGAGCACTAACTAGATTTTACCATTTCTCAATAATTCTGGGTATCTGACATTTTACTGTAGTAGAAAATAAGAGATTGGTCTGGTGGTCTCTAAAAGGCACAATCATACATCCTTCCAAGCAATGAAGAAAACTTTTCCATCCATCATTCTCATAATGAAAAGAAATTCTCCACATTCTATAAATCCAAATTAATTCCTATCCATAAGATTTCTTTTGAAATAAGAAAACTTTGTGGAGTCATTTTCTCAAGACTCTTTTGACTAGACAGGCTTTTAAACACATTTAACAAGGCCACTATTTGGCACAACTGAGTCAAAATATGTTAATTTAATATACAACCTTCCCTCTATTTTTTAATTACCAAGAAATAGAACACATTAACTCCAGGAAATCTTAGGAGACTCTCATTTTAAGGATATTTATATATGTATTTTATTGAGTACTGAGAAAATCTTTAAGTATATAATGAAGGACTCCCTATGGAGATCTAAGTTAATATTAGTGGGTCAAATTACTGCCAAAGTTTCCTCCCTTTCCCAAATTCTGTATATCAGGAAGCCCACAAAAAGCATATATGCCTATCTTGATTTTTAAATTTTAAAAACCAGCTATCATGATTAAGCAGAGGTTCTATGTATTGATTTAAAGTAAATTAGTATGGCTATTATAGCTTTAAAAGAGAAATCAGACACTTGGACCACTCATTCATGTAAATTCTTAGGGAATGGATAGTTGCTTTAGTTAAGAATGATTGATGGTTTTGATTTGAATTTCTCTGATGGCTAATGATGATGAACATTTTTTCATGTGTCTGTTAGCCATCTGTATGTCTTCTTTGGACAAGTGTCTGTTCATGTCTTCTGCCCATTTTTGGACTTGATTATCCATTTTTTGGGTGTTGAGTTTAAGGAGTTATTTATAGATCTTGGATATCAGACCTTTGTCTGTAGTGTCATTTGTGAATATCTTCTCCCATTCCATGGGTTGCCTCTTTGTTTTGCTCACTGTTTCCTTTGCTGTGAGGAAGCTTTGGATCTTGATGAAGTCCCAAAAGTTCATTTTTGGTTTTGTTTCCTTTGCCTTTGGAGACATGTTTTGAAAGAAGTTGCTGTGGCCAATGTCTAAGAGGTTATTGCCTATGTTCACCTCTAGGATTTTGATAGATTCCTGCCTCACATTGAGCTCTTTCATCCCTTTTAAGTTTATCTTTGTGTATGGTGTGAGAGAATGGTCAAGTTTCATTCTTCTACACATAGCTGTCCGATTTACCCAGCACCATTTATTGAAGAGACTGTCTTTTTCCCACTGTATATTTTTTCCTGCTTTGTCAAAGATTATTTGGCCATACAATTGAGGGTCCATATCTGGATATCATCATTAGCCACCAGGGAAATTCAAATCAAAACCTCATTGAGATACCACCTTACACCAGTTAGAATGGCCAAAATTAACAAGACAGTAAACAACAAGCATTGGAAAGGATGTGGAGAAAGGGGAACCTTCTTACACTGTTGGTGGGAATGCAAGCTGGTGCAGCCACTTTGGAAAACAGTGTAAAGATTCCTCAAAAAATTAAAAATGGGGCTACTCCATGACCCTGTAATTGCACTACTGGGTATTGACCCCAAAGATACAGATGTAGTGAAAAGAAGGGCCATCTGTATCCCAATGATCACAGCAGCAATGGACACAAACACCAAACTGTGGAAAGAGAAAAGATGCCCTTCAACAGACGAATGGATAAAGAAGATATGGTCCATATATATAATGGAATATTACCTAGCCATCAGAAAAGATGAATACCCAACTTTTATCTCAACATGGACGGGACTGGAGGAGATTATGCTGACTGAAATAAGTCAAGCAGAAGGAGTCAACTATCACAGAGTTTCACTTACTTGTGGAGCATAAGGAATAACACAGAGGACATTAGGAGAAGGAAAGGAAAAGTGAATTGGGGTAAATTGGAAGGGGAGATGAAGCATGAGAGACTGTGGACTCTGAGAATCCAACTGAGGTTTTTGGAGGGGGAGAGGTTGGGGGGAATGGGTGAGCCCAGTGGTGGATATTAAGGAGGGCACGTATTGCATGGAGCACTGGGTGTGGTGCAAAAATGAATCTTGGAACACTGAAAAAAATAAAATAAAATAAAATTAAGATGTTAAAAAAAAAGAATGATTGATGGCCTTTTTAAAAATGAGTTTGGTGAATACATGCCTCTTGATTATCTGTAGTTTGTCTGCCAGATGGTGTCTAGGTGTCTCCCCATCTTTACCTTCCCCTCTACCCCAACTCTTAGCTCATGTCTTACTGGTTTCTTTGCCAGGCAATGGAATGAGAATGATTATGTCACACATTTCTCAATATTAAAAGGAGTCGAAATTTTAATTTAGTTTGTTTTGGGATTGTGTGAAAAAGTCCACACATCAAAATGGCTGCCTCTAAAAGGCAACTATAGAATGCCATTTATCCTGTTTATTCTCTCCTAACTCCTATCATTTTGTCAACTTTCATTTTGCCTGAATGGTTTCCTGCCAAAGTAACTTCCGGTGCTCAGTTTGGTAATTTGGGTTCCTAATTGTTGAGCATCTTCTATTTCAGTACACAAATACGAGCACATACTTTTTCTTAAGATACTTCCGTATATAAACTCATATTGTGAATGTTGTTTATGATTTTCATCTTAGCCAAAAAACAATCTCTGCCTCAATTAAACTAAAAGTTATAAGTAAGTTTCTTGGGGAAAAATATAAGAAAATGACTTAAAACACTAAGAGGAAGCTGAAAGGCAAGACCCGTCTATACTTCTGTTCATTGATGTGTTCAAATTCTTGTTAAACACTCCAATAATCTTTCTAATTATTGAAGACTTAGACAAAATTTTTAATATTTTCTAATAATTCAAGATTTTCTCATAATTCAAGACCAAGACAAAAATTTTAGCATTGTTTTTCCAGATCAGTCAGTTTCATTATGCAAATGTTTCTGTTGTGCAAGATGCTGGGCTATAGATGCCATGCACACACATAAAAAGACACCAGTCCTGATCACAAAGAATGAAACAAAAGCAGGGAAAGACGGTTTTATAATTAGGAACTTGAATTAGATGTTAGTTCAGGATGTAGTTAGTGTGTTGAATTTAAAATATCTGTAGAATTAAAAAAAAAAAAAAAAACTTTACCATGTAAAGTCCAAATAGTGTCACTATGTCCAAGCAATGTTTCAATCAAGAAGAAAGTAATAAACCTTATAGAAGTGACAGTTTTTTTATCATTTCCTATATGCTCTTCAATGCTTACAAATGGAAATGAAGCACATTATGGTTCAGAAGAAATGAGACAACAAATGAAATATTATCTAGATACATTCCATCTCTTGAAAGCTTTATGTTCTGTTGTTTTTATGAGAAGAATTACTCTGTTCTCAATATTTCTATCCAGAAATGTCCCCAAGAAGATACCCAAGGCTTTGAAAGAATAGTGGAACAACCAGAATTCAGAAATAGTTGGGCAAAGGTCAGGAGCCATCAGGGAGTAAAGGAGACTTCTTGGCATATTCCTTTGATCTCATGGTTAAGTTTTATAATTATGTAATAGAAATGGCATTCTATGAGAAAAGCAATGCTGTAATGTTGATTAAGCATAGTTATGAAAGACAGGGCAGTCCCCCAAATATTTTAATAGTAATTATACAGTTCTTTTCTTTTGATCCTCAGTAATCTCTCTTTTATGTTTCCCAACTACACCAAAATTTTCTCATTTTATACTGGCCCAAACTCTTAATTTTATTTATCCAGAATAAATGGTTCCTTGTCTCCACATCCTTGGGTCCTTTAAATTTTTAAGAGAAAATATATTAAAAGTCCAACTGTAGGTCAACTTCCACTTTTCAACTTTCCACTTTGGTTATTTCTTAGTCCTCCTCTTTCTTGACCTCACAGCAGTATTCAATAAAGTTGGACACTTCCTTTCTTCTTGTATATATTCTTCATTTGGTTTTGGCACATCACTGTCTCTGCACTCTCCCCTTACATCACTGGCTGCTCCTTCTCAGCCACCTTTGGTGACTTCTCCACATCTACTTGACCTCTTTAAACACTGTCTTGTGTCTATCTACAATTTCATGTGGTCTCATGGCTTTAAATAGTTATATGCCACTAATGCTCAAAGCTATAGTTCATTCTAGACTGCTCACCTGAAATCCTTTCTGCCTGTTCAAAATCTCTAGAAGGATGTTTAATACAAATTTAAAGTCAGTGTGTTGAAAACAGAACTTCTCATTTTCCCCTTGACTCTCATTTTCCTGCAGGTGGCTCATCTCTACCAATAGCAATTGATCTATCCAGTTGTTTGGGCCAAACACTTTTGTTCCTCATATTGTACCAGTAACCTTTTAAGAAATCTTGTTGGCTCCACCTTAGATGTATATCCATAATCCTACCAATTCTCAGCATCTTTTTCTGTTCTAGTTTTCTCACACATATCCATAGGCTATAACCTTGGTTAAGGTATTATCATCTCTCACCTGAATTATTGCAATAACTTCCTTAATTGGTTTTCTTTCTTCCTTTTCTGTTTCCTTATAGTTTATTCTCAATACACAGCCAGTGATCCTTTTAAAACGTACATCAAATCATGTCTTTCTTCTGCTCAAAACTCTCCAATGGTTTCTTGTCTTTCTCAGAGTAAAAGCCTTTAAACCTTAAGTGATCTGGTTCCCCAATAGTCTGTGACCTCACTTCTGTCATTCTTTTCATTTGCTGTGCTCTAGCCATACTGACTTTCTTGCTTTTCCTTGAATACCTGCTTACTACCCTGCCACCTCAGAGCCTTTGCATGAGCTGTTCTCTCTGCCTTAGATCATCTTTCTCCAATACTTCCAAGTCCCATCCCTTATTCAATTATCTGCTCACCTTATCAAAGAGATCTTCCTTGATCATACTAATATAAAAGTAGCAACACCTCATCTTCTATCTCATCAATCATGGTTAACTTTCCTGTAAGGCACTTTAAAACTATCTAATGTACTATATTTTGTGTTAGAAGGGAAGCCCTGAACTACGTTACTGGATGTAGAGAAAATCTCCTGAAATATTTAACAAAGAAGAGGTAAAATATTGCCAGGAATAAGGAGGACTAGGCAGAGGTACTGTGGGAAGACTGTGTTTAAAGGAAAAGAACTTTTTGTGTATGGACAGAGCCTAGTGCTGCCAGACAACCAGCTCTCATTGCTCCCAAACTGCCTTAATGACTCTGAAAGGGGTTAGTGGAAAGGTGGGGAGGGATTTGGGGGCTTATATTGTTAGGGTCCATGATCAAAGAATCGAGACTGACACAAAGCGAAAGTCAAGCAAAGCTTTATTCCGTGCCAAGCATCGAAAATCAAACCGACCGGTCAGGGCCCTCTCTTACAAAGAGTCAACTACGACCCCAACTCCGCTTCCTGACGACCACACCGCTCCCGACAACCACAACTACCAGCCTCACAGACTAACTTTTATAGCGGTGGGGCTGAGCCCGGCCCACACATAGGTGGCCAATGAGATTGCAATACACAGGGAAAACTGCACAGTCATGCTAGGTCAGCAATACGGGTGACCAGTTGAATTTCAATTTACCATAGTAAATATATGCGCGCCCCACTGATTGGATGTCTCCATCCGACCTGGCCCGCCCCTATATCCCGGGTTTGTAAGTAAGTTCCTCCGGGAGGGGCGGGGTCAATCTAAGTTTACAACCAAACCTCTCCCTCTGGCTAACCAGGCCCCTACAATATGTTTTTGCATATGTGATGCCTGAGGTGTAAAGAAACTTCATTGTTAGCATCAATTTCTTCCAGTCTTTACCATGTTGAATCAAAACAATGCTCAAACATCAGTGTTTTCTATAGCAGAGCAGGTATCCCAATGGTCTAGGGTAATTTCCTGAATAGGAGGGCTCTTCACAAGGCCACACTCTTTTCTTATCCCCTCATCTGAGGCAATGGTTTTGATGGAGAGTGGTGAGTTGTAAATGCCATAAAACATCAGAAGTCTGGGAGCTGGCTTTGGGCCCACCATGGCTTACCTCCAAATCCCTGGCTTCCTTAAAGCTGAATGCCTGGTTCTTAGGCTTATAAAAGCAACACTCTGGCAGACACTACTTTGAAAATTTGCACCCAAACTACAATTTCAGGGATTGGAGAAACCACAGAAATAGCTTTTTCTTTCCATTTCCAAAAGTAGAGAAACTGGAGGTATTTTTAAGGGTAACAAGATTTGCTGATTAAGTGGCTTCTTGACTAGGCCCTCCTAGCTGTCACTGAGGTTGCTATTAACTGTCACAATCCCCAGACAGCATCATAAAGCAGCAGAAGTAAGCTCTATATCTTACCCTGCCATCCCCACCCCAGCCCGGAAACTCTCTCCGACTCTGCCTTCTCATTGGAGACCGAGGGGGCAGTGATTTTGTGCTCTATTCTTTTCACTTCTCTTCTTCCCTCATCAAACGCTGCTCTCAGAAAGCAATCTGATATAGGTTATTTTGTTTCCTTTCTGCTTGTTTGCCTCCCTATTAGTGTGAATTTCACTATGAGCATCAGGAGGATGGAAGTAGAAAGTAGAAGCAAACTTAAGTCATATGCTAAGACAGCAAGACTCACATGCCAAAACCTCGTCAATGAAACAAAACCAGGACAGGGGCTGCACTACTGTCAGGGCAAGAAGCATTCATTTGGGGAAGAGGCATACACAAAAATCATTCACAGGCAAATCCAAGATCAAAGTGAGTAAAGAATTGAAGAGATTATGTTTTGGGCAAAGCATAGGAAATAGGGCAGGTATATAGTTGGTTTGAATGAATCCCCAACTTGTATGTGTGTGTGTGGGGGGGGGTTCCTCTTTGGAAAACAAAAGACTATTGGGTATTAGGCACACTTCTACTATTCTTAGAGAAAGAATTAACATTTACCAAGCACTTATTTGTGATAGGCACTGTGCCATGGGCTTTACTTGCATTATTTTATTGAAGTCTTGTGACTATCATATGGTGTAAGCACCATGTTTATCCTCATCACTTGTTTAAGCTTAGAGAGTAATATAAGTAGAACACAGGCTTTGAATCCAGCTCTAGCTGATTCTAGAAATAATGCCCACTCTACACAGCTGTATGGCCTCCACTGGGTTGAGTGCTGGATTAGCACACAGCCTGTATTTGACATACAGCAACACTCCCCAGTATGGAAGTAAGTAGAGTGCTACCTGTTCAAAAGCCTCCCTCATGTAATGCCATTTCCCTGAGGCTTTCAATGATTCTTATGGTCCTCTGGGTTTTGTGATGATGATGTATCTGTTTTGGTAGAATTTGATAAGCTTCCTTGGGTTGCAAGGATCTGGTCTCTAAAATATTAGCTCTGGGATAAATCTAATATACTTTCTAATCCAATCCAGATATGCCTAATGAAATCAGCCTTAAGTCAGTAACACAAAAAGGAAATGATTACAAAGACATGGGTAGTGACAATTACATTATAAATTTTATCATTTCCTAATAACATACCAGGTTAACCAAATTCTCCACTAAGATTCCTAAATCCCCCATAACTGCGGTCCAGGGGCACACTGCCTAAAGGCTCTGAAGGGATTTCTCCTAATACTTGAAGTATAATGCCTAACTCCATTTCTAATTTCCTAAATGTTATTCTGGAATACATCAATATTGAATGTATGTTTGCCTTGGGTCTCCTCAGCCCAGGATCTCATGCACTATCATACCATTTATTGGCATTCATTCACTCAACATGGAATCACTAAGCATCTACTCTGGGCCATGCCTTTAGGACTGAACAGTGAACAGGATAGGCTCTGCCCCTCGTGAAGCTTATGGTACAAAGCAGTAGCTGAACCACAGTGTAGTGTAGACAGTACTAACCATGAAAGCACCCCATTCTACCTCCTAATGAGCTGTACTTTCTAGCCATACCTTTAATTTTAATAAGAAATGTTATAGGGTCCTTCTCTCAGTTTGAGTTTGCTCTGGGGTCTCACTTAGGGGAAGACTCTTCTTGATGGACTTGAGTTCCCTGACCATAATTATGGAATAAATTTACTCCTGCTTCTGTATATTCTTGCTGTGTATACAGTTTTCTCTTCCTGGGAAACTTTTCTCTTCCATGTTGTTTATCTAATACTTGCCTTCCTTCAAAGCCCAGCTCAGTTTCCCTTCTTCTCTCAAACACTCCCTGACACAGGGATTTCTTCACCTAAACTCTCAGGACATTCATTATTTGTGCCACTTGTTGTCATGACTTCTTGGATTATTCATCTTTCTTATACCTACCCTCCAGGAGTTTGTTTTTTCACCTTTTCATCTTTGTGTACTGATACTTAGAAAACATATCTTAGTTGCCCAGAAAATGATTATTGATGATAAAAACACATATTTTGCTATGAACTTGGTGATTATTAGGCTCTAAACTTATTTAAAGAAGATACTTCGTGATATTAGCTTTTGACCAGGAAAATTCACTTTTAGACTGAACATCTGTGTATCTCCTTTAGGTATCTCTTCATGCCATGAGTCAAGAGGACACCTTTTTCATCACTGTTCCCATGTGTGGTGGTATATAAGAGAGAGGAAGCAGTGAGTAAGAAAGAAGAAAGAAGGCTTATGTATGGCTACAGTAGCTGATAGTCTGTAGAAGTAGCTGGTTATTTATACCAAGGGTTGTAGAGGCACTATAAATTATACTGAATGAAGAATTAAGTGAAAATCCCAGATAGGTCACTAGGAATTAAGAGAACAAGATAAGACAATGAGTTAAAATACTTATCATCAGAAAATGTTAAGAACATAATAGAGGACAGGATGACTCATTCGATCAAACACAAGGGAAGCTACAAGTATCCAGACTATAATCTAGGCAGTGAGGGAGTCTGAAACCAAATCAAGCAAAGAACCTGAACAGCAAAGGTCTGGAACCCAGGGCTATAATTTTGCATGGTCTGTATAGTCAGCAGTACTTGATAAATACATGTTGAGTGAATGAATGAATGAACAAAAAGGACATAGTAAGACCTGACTGTAATCTAAATAAATCAATTTGCTCTTAGATACATCCCTTGCCCTTGTGACACTCAAGTCTGTATCGCAGGAAGATTAACCTCTGTGGGCTACATTTTCTAGGTGACTACCTGCTTGGTCAGCAGCCCTGATAGGAGATTGGGGTGACAGGGTGTAGCCAGGGTACTCTTCCCCTTCTTTCTGGCTCCAGTTGGCATTTCAAGTAACAACTGTGTTTCCTTCCTGCCTCAAGTTCTTGGTGAACCAGAGCATAAAGGTTCCAGGGACTGTGAACTTTAGTAACACCATCTCTCACATTTGTCTCTCTAGCCCAGCACCATCAAACAGAAATATAACGTGAAACATGTATGTAAGTCTTAATTATTTGGTAGCCACATTTAAAAAGCAAAATGAATTTATTTATTTATTTGAGAGCGAGAGAGAGAGAGAGAGAGAACACAAGTTGGGAGGGGTCTGGATCCCAGGACCCTGAGATATGACTGGAGCTGAAGACAGACACTTACCCGACTGAACCACCCAGAAGCCCTGGAAAAATAAATTTAAATACTATATTTTAATTAATCCAATATATTCAACATGTCATTTCTCTGTATATTCAGTATAAAAACTATTAATGAGCTATTTTTTTTTCTTATTATTTCTTCCAAATCTGATGTGTATTTTATACTAAGAACATCTCAGTTCAAGTTCTCAACAACAGATGTGGCTGGCTGCCATACTAGACAGTGTAGTTTTAGCCTACTGGTGAGAATCATTTCCTGCTACTGCTAGTTTTTGGGTTGCTTCACCATCACTCCTTGTTTTACTTTTTAGCTATGACATCACTTGCATAATTAGTTCCCTGAATTAAAACCTCTCCATTGCAAATACTTGAAGAAGTGTCTGGGGTTTTATACAGCCTGCCTAAAACAGATTTAGTAACGATACTAAAAAGGACTCTCAGAGGGTCAGCCATGGAGGGGAGAAAAGGAGAGTCAAAAAAACAATACTAAAGGGGCGCCTGGGTGGCTCAGTGGGTTAAGGCCTTTGCCTTCGGCTCAGGTCATGGTCTCGGTGTCCTGGGATTGAGCCCCACATCAGGCTCTCTGCTCAGTGGGGAACCTGCTTCCTCCTCTCTCTCTGTCTGCCTCTCTGACTACTTGTAATCTCTGTCTATCAAATAAATAAAATCTTAAAAAAATACTAAAATATGTATACAACTACAAAAGATTTTGAGTAACTAAAGCAATCCTGAGCTGGAAGAACAAAAGTAGATGAACCATACTTCCTATTTCAAATTATATTACAAAGTTATAGTAATCAAAATAGTATGGTACTGGCATAAAAACAGTCCCATAAACCAATGGAATAGAATAGAGAGCCCAGAAATAAACCCACACATGTACAGTCAACTAGTATTTGACAAGGGAGCCAAAAAACTCAATATGGAAAGGAAATCTTATTTGTCACAACATGGATAAACATAGAGGACATTGTGTTCAGTGAAACAAGCCGGGGGTGGGGGGGAGATTGCATGATCTCACTTATATGTGGAATGTGTAAAAAAGTAAAGCTCATAGTAACAGAGTAGTATGGTGGTTACTATGGGCTAGGGCAGTGGTGGGGGGTAGGGAAATAGGGAGGTGTTGATCAAACTTTCACTCATAAGGTGAGTAAGTTCTGGAGATCTAATGTACAGCAAGGTGATAACAGATAATAACAATGTATTGTATACTAGAATTTGCTAATAGAGTAGATCTCAATCATTCTCAACACAAAAATAAAGGGAGATGACTATGTGAAGTGATAGATTTGATTGTGATAATCCTTCTACAATGTGTGTGTGTATCACATTGTACAGCCTAAATATATATAACTTTCATTTGGTGATCATACCTCAATAAAATGGAGTGGGTGAAGGATCACAGAAGCAAACTAGGTATAATGACCAATGCACATTCAAAGAGAGCAATTTTGGGCAGTCATATTCAGAATTATGACTAACAACATTACCAGTCACCTCAGGAAAGGTTCCTCAAATTCTGTCAGTAGACACACTTTATCATTCAACTCCTCCCCCTTTTCTTCCCCTGCTCCATTACTGTAATTCCATGCACACTAAGCAATCCTCTTTACAATGTGGTTTCCTGGGGTGCCTGGGTAGCTTAGTGGGTTAAGCATCTGCCTTCAGCTCAGGTTATGATCCCAGGGTCGTGGGATGGAGCCCTGTATCAGACTCCCTGCTCAGCGAGGAGCCTGCTTCTCCCTCTCCCTCTCCCTGCTGCTCTCCCTGCTGCTCCCCCTGCTTATTCTCTTTCTCTCTGTGTCAAATAAATGAATAATATCTTAAAAAAGAAAAAGTGGCTTGTGTAGGTCTGCCTATAACATAGAAAGCACTAGCTACACAGATTCAAAAACTTGGTCTTTCTCTTTCACTGTGTGCTTACATTAAGGTGTTGTCACTGCACAGCGTCTTGCTGTACATAGCGGACACTGGCAGGAGTCTGCTTTAGTGCTTTCAGTCAGAAACTTGACAGGGCAGGTTTTAACTCTTTGTGCTTGAGCCTCTGCCTCCTCCTCCTCTGTGAATGAAGAGACTGATCTATTCAGCTTTTATAACCGTAGAGACTTAAAAGGAACTGTGGTGTCTAATGGTCCAAATCCATATTCTTTTAGAGATTTCATTAGTGAGGTCCACACGACCAAAAATCATGCAGCAAGCTAGTAGCAGAATAGGTATTATGACCATGTTTTCTGTTTCCTAGAATGGTGTTCTATACTGTGTCACATATGAGATTATTACTTTAGGCCTAGATAAAAATCTCAGTTGTATTTGTCTAACATTTAGATTTCCCAGAGCAGAAACTCGTGTGTTCCTTGCCCTAACAACAAATGACAGTTTATTTGCAATTTAATGTGTGATA
This sequence comes from Lontra canadensis, assembly GCF_010015895.1. Lineage (NCBI taxonomy): Eukaryota > Metazoa > Chordata > Mammalia > Carnivora > Mustelidae > Lontra > Lontra canadensis. The sequence goes on from NW_022631006.1 coordinate 11,822,802, forward strand.
TGAATTTGGGAAATAAGGCTAGGATCTGAGATATTGCATTTAATATCATGGACATGAGCACAGTGTGCAAAACTGGTTAAAATCTATTATTCTCTTCCTCTAAGTAAGTGTGATTTAAACTATATTTTGTTGGATGATACAAAAAAATGGTAATTGGGGGTACCTGGTGGCTCAGTCAGTTAAGCAACTGCCTTCAGCTCGGATCATGGTCCCAGGGTCCTGGGATCAAACCCCACGTCAGGCTCCCTGCTCAGTGGGGAGCCTGCCTTTCCCTCTCCCTCTGTCTGCTGCTCTGCCTACTTGTGCTCTCTGTCAAATAAATAAATATAATCTTTTAAAAATGGTAATTAAAAAATGGAATAGAATCTATCTTAAATAATAAACTATATTGTTTAGGTTTGGAAATAACATTTGAAGATTCAAACCAACATATATGAAAATGTAATAGGATTCACTCATTCATCTATTCACTGGGTGACCATACTAGCCAAAGGTCTAGGCAATGAGGAAACAGACAATGAACAAAATAGTTCAAGTTTCTGTCCTTATAGAACGTAGATGCTGGTATAGAAGTCACCTAAGAAACAACTGTCAGATGAAAAGCAATTATAGATAATGGTAAATGTGGAGAAGAAATTTGCAAGTTGCCACGATCAAGAATATTGGGCACTTACTTTGGATAGGATAGCTAGGAAAGGCCTCTGTAAGATGATGATCCTTATGCTGTGTCCTAAATTAAAAGACTTTGCCACTCCTTGGGAAGAGAAAGAAGATTCTAGGCAGAGGGAAAAGGTATGTAACTACTGAGGTAATAAGTTTTGGAATCTAATAGTACAAGATAAACTGGGAAAATTTAGAATTTAGGCAATTTCATTTCATAGTAATGTAAAACCATCCTTAATTCAGATTTTATTTAACATCAGATGGGGCGACTAAGCTCAGTTACATGTGTGGACAGAAGGAACTGAGTCCATTTATAGCTCTGGTGCACATGTGGCTCCCGGAGGCTTCCCATAGAGTGACTGAAGACTGTGACAGAAAACAAATGATTAAAATAAAATGCCGTGGTTAAGGGCCCCCAAATTAAAGGGAGTATTCCCTCTTAACAGATAACAGAGCATCCCTTTTTTCTACCTCAGCTGGGAACATGACCATTGAGTGACAAAGTTTTCACTGCTATTTGAATGTCTGTGAATGACTGTGCAAGTGCCCTGAGTATTGATTTTGTAACTACAAATAAATTTCAGCAAGTAGGCAAATTCATGGGTACAGAATCCATGAATGGTGAGGGTCAACTGTATGTATAATAAATATGTTAAGTATGTTTCAGACTCTATGCCAATCACTTTATGGGTATTGCTCTATCTTATCCTCATAGAAATTCTATGAGATAAGCACCATTTCTGTAATAGTGTGCAAATTGAGATTAATTTCCAAAGTCACATAATTTGTAAGCAATGGAGCTAAGACTCTTACCCTGGGGTATCTGAATGCAAAGCCCATGTTCTTAGCCATTATACTAAATTTTCCTCATAAATATGAAGCTTCCCACGAGTTTCTTGCGTGGGTGGATGTAAGTGAATGAAGGCCATGCTCTTTATTTCCAAATGGTCACTTCTTTAAAAGATGAGTATAACCTATTACTGACCAATCCTGGCAGTTATATCACACTATCTTTTCACTTAACCTCCATGCCTTAAAATATTCACAAACCATAGGAATAGTTGGCAAGATGTTCAGCTCAGATACATAAGTCTGAACTGTTTAGTAGAGAGGGTGATCAATGCTACAAGAAAATCTTTTGTAATTAAGGCATAGGCTCCAAAGTTCAAATCCACATAGTGTTTGAGGTGGTGGAACTGGATATCCTACCACCACTGAGCCACAATATCAATTTTAACATGATAGGGAATGTGAAATTATGTTTTCAAAATATTAGAAACACATTATTGTATAAGTCATCACTTACTGAAATCTTGTTTAATGATTGAATGAAAACACAATTGATGAGACACTAATTTCTGTGTATAATGGTATTAGATAAGCAATGAACATTTTCAAAGCTTGCACAAACTTTATTCCTTTTCCAAGTAAACACTATGAGAATCTATATACTCAATCATTGACTATCTTCCAAAGTTTCCTCCTACTATCTTTTTGGTAAGTGTTCTGTTTTTAAATATATTCTGCAATGAGTATTAGTTTCATGACTGAACACCAAGCTAATTAAACTAAGTACTTGAAATATTGGTCTCCAGCAACTCAGAACTTCTGATTATTTTGTGTTGTTCTATATCAATTATATTACATGTCAGTCCCCTCAAGTATATTACATGTCAGACCATAATAATATTTAGCAATATAAATTTAGCAATATAAATGAGAACATCCCTCTCTCCTTTTCTCATGAGGGTGTGGTGTTCATTGTTTATTGCTTAGAGGAATTTGCCAAGAACAATGGCTACTCAAGCCACTAGCATTTATTCCAGCTGCATCTTGAATTGATTAAAAATGATTTCTCCATGCAAAGATTATTTTAAATTTGAGCCAAAGGATGACTTGGATTAAGGAATTTAATCAGATTGTCCGAGAAACAGTGATATGGAAATTTTAGAATGAAATGATGGCTGTGCTTGTTTTCTCAGTTACAATATGAATGCATCACTATTTAGGTTTGACTGATCCAAATATCCAATTTCTGACTTAAATATACAGATATAACTTTTTTATTCATTAGATTTTAATACTTATGCAAAATATGAATACATAAACTAGTGATAAAAATTGAGCTATCTAGTTGGTAAAGACCAGACTCTGTACTTTGTTTTCAGTTTGTAATTGATACTCAAGTAAAAAATGTTCTGCTTAGGTACAAGTAGTAATACGCTGGAATAATTCAGAAAAATTATCAACAGTTTAAAAATGTCCTAATTCTGAGGAATTGAGGTAGGAGAGTGAGTTGTCATCTTTGAAATAGTTGGTAATTCCAAGCAGTGGGCAAGGGTTGGAGCTGAAGTTTCAATAAAATAAAAACATCCCAACTAAAGTACATGAGGAATAGATAGGCTTCAATGATATTTATATGCAGGAAAAGAGATACCTTAAAGGTTTTCCTAACTAGTCAAAATGGTTGGAAAGTAGATGAATTTCAGTGCCAATGCATGGATCAACTGGCAGAACACCAAGAAAAAACTCAAAAGTAGGTATAATGGCAATTGTATGTTTTCACCAGCAAAACAAAACTAGAAAATTTCTTGTTCCTCATGAGTACCTTCCACCAAAAACATTCCTTCCTGAAAATTCTAGTTAATCTGAGGGTCTCTACAAGGAAGGCAGAGAGATTTTGTCCAAAGGATAGGTAATGTGGAGGAAATACGAAATTGCAATCAATTATTGAATAACAGTGGGCTAGAGCTGTAATAAGGAGGAGGGGGCTTGTTTAATGAAACATTTACAAATTTGGCTTATACCATACTCAATGAAGCTTTCATGTTTCTAAATATACAAAGATAAACTCAAAATGGATGAAAGACCTCAATGTGAGACAAGAATCCCTCAAAATCCTAGAGGAGGACATAGGCAGTAACCTTTTCAACATTGTCCACAGCAACTTCTTTCAAGACAGGTCTCCAAAGACAAAGGAAACAAAAGTGAAAATGAACTTTTGGAACTTCATCAAGATAAAAAGGCTTCTACACAGCAAAGGAAACAGTCAACAAAACAAAGAGTTAACCCACAGAATGGGAGAAGATATTTACCAATGACTCTACAGACAAAGGGCTGATAACCAAGATCTATAAAGAACTCCTCAAACTCAACACCTAAAAAACCCAAATAATCAAGTCCAAAAATGGGCAGAAGACATGAAGAGACACTTCCCCAAAGAAGACATACAAATGGCTAACGGACACATGAAAAAATGTTCATTATCATTAACCATCAGGAAAATTCTAATCAAAACCACATTGAGATACCACCTTACAGCAGATAGAATGGCAAAAATTAACAAGGAAGAAACAACAAATGTTGGAAAGGATTGGAAAAAGGGAAACCCTCTTACACTGTTGGTGGGAATGCAAGTTGGTACAGCCACTTTGGAAAACAGTGTAGAGATTCCTCAAAAAATTAAAAATAGAGCTACCATATGACCTGGCAATTACATTACCGGGTTTTTGCCAAAGATACAGATGTAGTGAAAAGAAGGGCCATATATGCCCTAAGGTTCATAGCAGCAATGTCCACAATAGTCAAACTGTGGAAAGAGCCGAGATGCCCTTCAGCAGATGAATGGATAAAGAAGATGTGGTCTATATATACAATGGAATATTACTCAGCCATCAGAAAGGATGACTACCCAACTTTTGCATTAACATGGATGGGACTGGAGGAGACTACACTGATTGAAATAAGTCAAGCAGAGAAAGTCAATTATTGTACAGTTTCACTTATTGTGAAACATAAGAAATAGCATGGAGAACATTAGGAGAAGGAAGGGAAAATAAAGGGGGGAAATTGGTGGGGGAGATGAACCTGAAACTGTGGACTCTGAGAAACAAATTGAGGGTTTTAGAGGGGAGGGGGTAGGGGGATGGGTATTAAGGAGAGGCATGTATTGCCTTGAGCACTGGGTGTTATATGTAAACAATGAATCTTGGAGCATTACATAAAAAAAAAAATAATGACAAAAAATCATGACTAACATAACATAATAAAAAAGTAATAAAAAATTTAAAAATAAAAATAAAAGTCAACTGATGTTCTATGGGGAAAAATTAAATAAATAAATATACATCGTCACTTAATACATATGCACTAGTGTTATAGGTGTGGCTTTTCTCTCACTAATGTCATGCAGCAAGAAGGCAGGTTTGATACGTATTTATGTATTATCCACTCTAACTCTCTTCTTTGAGGCAGAGGGACAGGCCATTCTGATACCCTGGAAAGAGTGTTTTCAACCAGAGAAGAACAGAGCAGTTTTAAAAATATGAGGCACTTTTTTTTCCTACTTAAATTAATATTTTCATTTCTGTCTCATAATATGTATGAGTATTTCTTAAAGGAGTTTAAGGTGTGGATTCACTTTTCATAACTAATATTATTCCAATTATTATATTTTATAGAACTATCTACATGAATCTTCAAATAAATTTATGTGAAGTACTTAGTACATTCCAGATACAGTACAAGAACTGAATAAGCTTTAGCAAACTACAGTTTATATATTTCATAAGAATAGCTATTAAGATCTTCACTTGCTAGTCAGGAAATGACAACATTAATCACTGAAAAATTAAATATTTGTTAAAAAGAAGAAAAATTGGGGCACCTGGGTGGCTCAGTGGGTTAAGCCTCTGCCTTTGGCTCAGGTCATGTTCTCAGGGTCCTGGGATTGAGCCCCGCATCAGGCTCTCTGCTCTGCAAGCAGCCTGTTTCCTCCTCTCTCTCTGCCTGCCTCTCTGCCTACTTGTGATCTCTGTCTATCAAATAAATAAAATAAAAATCTTAAAAAAAAAAAAAAAGAAAAATTAAGTGTTTTTCAATTTTGTGATAATACTGCTACCAATTTCATTTTGTTCTTAGTTGATCATTACTGAAGTCTATACTTTGCCAGCTCATCTCAACTTCATAAAGAGTTTTGATTTTAGCCTTAATATTTGAAATACATTCCTGCAGGGTTTGATCATGTACATACTTTCCTGCCCTTTTATCTCTAAAATGTACAGCAGTAAATTCTTAGAATCCCTGAAGAGGAATAGGCAAAACTTTGTGTGCTTTATCCACCATGTTTTAGCTCCAAATATGTGACAAACTGAACTCGGTACTGAAGATGTCCATGAAAGCTTTGGTCTAATCAAGGAAATAAACACAGCTGGGTATTTGCAGCACAGCTGCTGATAGAATGTGTGTGTGCTGAGTGCCATGAGAGCACAAAGGAAATATCCAACTGTGCCTGGGTTAGATGAGGGGATTGGTCTAGTGGCAGAGGAATGCTTGAACTTAACATGGGAAACTGAATAGAAATTGGGTAGGGAGACAATGGCTGGAGCATACTGCAGGGAAAGGGTAAAGCTATGTAAAATTATGTGTGATCATGAGTAATGTGAAGAGGAGTAAGAGGAGATGAGGCCAAGCTAGGACTTCATCTTATAGCTCATTGAAATATAGACATTGAAAGATTTCATGTTGCAGTAGGAAGGACAAGTTGTGAGAAAGAGGAATGAAAACAGAGGAACTAGTTAGAAACAGAGTCCAGTGATTGATAAGGTCCCAAGGATAACATGTATTTGAATTTATTTAATAAGTATTTACAAAGTACTTACGAGTCAAGCCCCAGTCAAAGCATTTTATAAATATTAACTCATCCCTTGTAATACAACATCCCTATGAGGTAAGTATGGTTATTTTTATCTCACTTGTTTTTAAAGTTTTTATTTAAATTCCAGTTAGTTAACACACAATGTAATACTAGTTTCAGGTGTACACTACAGTGATTCGGCACTTCCATACAATACCTGGTGCTCATCACAACAATGCCCTCCTTAATCCCAATCACCTATTTCAGCTATCCCCCCACCCACCTCCTCTCCAGTAACTATCAGTTTGTTCCCTGCTGTTGTTTCTTTCTTGGTTTGTTTCTCTCTCTCTCTTTTTCCTTTTGCTTATTTGTTTTGTTTCTTTAATTTCACATATGAGTGAAATCATATAGTATTTATCTTTCTCTGATTTATTTTGCTTAGCATAATACAGTCTAGCTCCATCCATATTGTTGCAAATGGCAAGATATCAATCTTTTTTTATAGCTGAGTAATATTCTGTTATATATACGTGTGTGTGTGTGTGTGTGTGTGTGTGTGTGTGTGTATTTTCACATATACACCACAATTTTATCCATTCATCAATCAATGGACACATGGGCTATTTCCGCAATGGACACGTGGGCTATTTCCGTAACATGGTTATTGTAGATAATGCTGCTGTAAACATCAGAATACATGTATCATTTTGAATTAGTATTTTGTATTCTTTGTATCATCCTGCTCTTTTGACCGAGAAGACCAAGGCAATTCTTAACAAAGGTTAAGAATTTTGCTCAAGGTGACACAACTAATAAACAGTAAAGCCAGGATTTGAACCCTGGCAGTTTGGCACCAGCATCCTTACTCTTAACCAGTAGACCACAATCCTTTTTTATATTCTGGAGAAGGGGTTTATTCCATGACATAGGTAACTAGGTGGATGGTAGTAGCATCATTGTAAAGACACAGAAGGAGGAACAGATTATTATTATTATTATTGTTGTTTTGGACAAAGTGTAGAGCTAATGAATTCAGACTTCTATATGTTGAGTTTGAGATCCTTCTCTCCAAAAACTTCCTCAGGCCTGAACCACAACAGGTAATTGTTGATTCTAGTCAATTGTTTCTAGAGCCCTAGAAACTAGAATAAGCATCAAAGTCAATGCTAGTCTGATAGCTTCTTGGGGGAGTTGGTGGTTTCTATAAAATAAAAGTAGTGGCACACTCGTGCTACCCACTACCTTACTCACCTTAAATAAGACCCCAATAAGAGGCAAATCACTGAGATTTGTATGACAGTATATTTTCAGTAAAAGTCATTTCCTCTTCTTTCTCCTTAAATCCCATTGCAAAGATAAAAGACTTTTCACATTTTATTGAGCACATTTTGTGCAACAGTCACAGCCCAAAGTTTACTGAATTAGGTTCATTGTAACAAAAATTTCAAATGATAACTTCTAGATTTTGGTTTAACTCATTTAAGACAAGGCAATGAAAATAATGTCTGTCTAAGAAAACTAAACTCAGCCCAAACCCGCACATCAACTTCCACTGCTGTCAGCTAGAATTATCCTGCAATACTTAAAAGAGGTAAGACAGGTCTGTGACACTTCACTGTGCCAGGGCTTTTTGTCTGTTGCTTATTGTTAGTTTTATTTTTTCCCACTTGTGAAGGTTTAAAAATGGGTACAAGATAAAACGAATTTTTGAAGCAGATTTCAAATCTTTGGTGGATTCCATTCTTTAATATTCTAGCCTCAGGAGGAGAGGGAAATAAAACATTTCTCAACAAATAGGTAAGTCTTGACACACTGTCCTGTCATGCAGCTAGGAAATGGGGCTGAGAAAGACAAGTTGTTTTATATTTGAATAAGCATTCTTTCATGAGCAGTCAGTCCTCTGGGAATGTCTCTGAATTCATTCTGTAACTCCTAACTCTTCAAGATGCATACAATTTTCTCTAATTCAATTTCCGTAATATAAGGGCTCATTCAATAGTTTACCCATTGTCCTAGAGCGCAGTGAGTTCTCCCTTAATTCCTCCCAGAAGTCCACAAGTCAGGAAGTCAAAAAACCACTGCAGACAAACACTCCTAAATTTTTGGCTGAGTTTGTAGATTAAATTAGGGGTATCTCTCTCCAAGTACACGCTGTACCCATAACAGAATGACAGGCATGCCAAGCTACTCAAAATAGTCCTTCCAATACCAACACACGAGTTTGTATTAAAATATTATATTATTATCCTTGGATAGAATGAAAAGACTTTTCCTTTTAGATCTTGCTTATGAATTTAATGAGTAGAATAAAATTCATAGAATTGAAAAAAAATAGCCTATAAATCCAATTTCATCTTTTCCTTTGGATTCATGACCAAAATACTGGACATCACACAAGGCATATTCACCAGAATGTCCAAGATCCTTCAATCTTAATATGCCCAATATCTTCCCTGTAAGATATTTCTACTTCAGTTAGTGCCATCATTATGTACTCAAACCGGAAATCCAAAAGGACTTTTCTTTTTTCCTTTTTTTTTTTTAAGATTTTATTTATTTATTTGACAGACAGTGATCACAAGTAGGCAGAGAGGCAGGCAGAAAGAGAGGAGGAAGCAGGCTCCCTGCTGAGCAGAAAGCCCGATGCTGGGCTCCATCCCAGGATCCTGGGATCATGACTGGAGCCGAAGGCAGAGGCTTTAACCCACTGAGCCACCCAGGCACCCCCCAAAAGGACTTTTTAATGCCTCCATTTCCTTGTTCTCCACAGCAATCAACAGCCCTGGCTTCATGTATGATCTAAAAATCTCTCAAGTACATTCTCTCTTTTCCATCACCACTGTCACAATCATTGCTTTATTTGCTTATGTTTATGGTCTGGCTCCTCTAAACCACATTCTCATCTTTCTTTGTTCTCCAGTAAAGAGGTCTCTGAACACTCCAAGGTTTTTCATGCCTCCATCCCTTCAGTTCCAGAATGGCTCAGTTCCTTCAATGGCTACTATTTAGTAACATTTGAAACCTCTATCAAAACCCCACACAACTACTACTTTAGCTGAAAAAATTGTCCAGGTTTGCCTCTTATCCAGGTTTTTTGATTGTCATCATGTTTTACTCATATTTATTTTTTAACTCAGCTTCTCATTAGCTTTTTCATCTGGTTTTTTCTCCTCTGGTTCTAAGAGGGAAAGTCCCCAGGCAAGTGACACTCCATCTCTATCTCCTACTCTATGTCCTTCCTACCAAATGTCAGCAAGGGTCCACCTGGAGGGTGGATGAGTCTCTGCCTTTGTATAAACCCCCTTCTATCCTCTACTGAGTACAAATACCTTTCACTGTCTCTTCAATACCCATCTCAAATGTATATTTGCAGCCCTATATCTGTTCCAAATTTCTATTTCATTTATCACTCTCTATTGTATGATCATGGGCAATATCTTTTAAGTTTGTCATGACTGGTCTGAAAAAATGGGATAAATTAACTCTTGGGGTTGCCATCACATAATACTCGATAAGTACCAAGAACTGGTGGAAAAAATGCATCCAACTAGGAACAGAAAGCCATATAAAGTGTGTGGATTCATTCATGCCATGACTATTTCAGGGATTAGGTGTAGCACTTTTGTAAGTTCTTATTATGTACTTTTAAAAACTTAAGGCTCTGGACATAGAATTGATATAACTAGGTCTTTAATTTAACAAAATATCCTTATAGAACTTTAGAAAAATTAGAGAATATTAATGTCTGTCTACACAGATTATCTTTGTATATCATGAGGAGTAAAAGACATATTTATTCACACAGGAGACTGCTTACAATGAAGTTGTTTGATGAACTTATGACTTGCCTCCATTTGGTGAAAGATGTGGAGAACAGAGACAAAAGGAAATGTAGACAAAATTAAATCACCTTATAACTTGCAGCCCATTGACAAATACTTGAGAGAGGCAGAGTATAACATTCCTCCAGGAATTCCCAAAGGTCTTAATGTTAATGCCTTGCTAGAGGAAAAAAAGCAACCTTAGCTTGAAGATAGCCAGGCCTCTAGGATCCTATAAGTCTTCTTTAACATATGAAAATCCTTTTGGAAACTACTCTCGTCTCTATACCACAATGTAAAAGTATATAACCAATTGCTCCTCCTAAACCCAGGCAACTCTTTCCACCCATGGGTTCTGTACCCATTCTTTAATAAAACCATCTTTTTTTTGCACCAAAAATGTCTCAAGAATTCTTTCTTGACTGTTCACTCCCAGACCCTATATCACATAACATCAGTGAAATGGTCTGTGATCCATGGCAAGTGATGACCTTACATTCTATGATTTATGGATAGCATGCCTTTGCACTAACACATCCCAATATCAAGATTTCCTATGTAACTAAAATCTCAGGGAGTCATGAAGATTACCCCAAGGGTGGTTCTATTCTCCAAATAGAACAAAATCTGTTTGCTACCACCTTCATTAGATAATCTGATGGATGGTCTCCACAAAAAAATCAGTCTTTGTTTTTCTTGCTATCTTTGTAACATTTGACACTCTTTTGAAACCTACCTATTTAAAAAATTTTCCTCTTGGCTTCTACAATACTCAGATATCCTGATCTTTTTTAAACCTTGCCTATTCTGATTTTTATTTCTTCAGCCTAAAACCATGCATGCTTTACATGCTTTGATTCTGGGAATTCTGTCTTTCTTCTTTCTATCCTTTCCTGATTTCTTGGATGGATGGATGAGCCCAAAGCAATTTCTCAAGCCCTGCATCTATTTTAAGACCCAGTTTGAAATTTCTCTCTCTTACATATTTCCACAAAGATATTTCCATCATTCTATTAAACTCAATATTCTATATCTAAAGCTGATAATAATATCCCTCTCAAGGACAGATTCTCCCAGGACGCTTGAATGGCTCAGTAGGTTAAGTGTCTGCCTTCAGCTCAAGTCATGATCCTAGCTTCTCCCTTTGCCTGCCCCTCTGTCTGCTGCTCCCCCTACTTGTGCTCTCTGTCAAAGAAATAAAACCCTAAAAAAAATGGATTCTCCTTTCTCAGCTAATGATGCCATGTTTTAGTTGTACCAATTTGATTAATGAACAAAAGTTTGAGAAGCATCTTAAGTATGTGTGTGTGTGTGTGTGTGTGTGTGTGTGTATGTATATATATACATATATATATTTTTTTCTCAGGTCACTTGGAAGGCAGGGACAGAGTCTGCATGTTTTCATAATTTTTACTTTATTTTTCAAAATTTCTATCATCAACAGCGTTAGGCTTATCCAGAGTATTCAACCTAAGAAATAGCTGTAAAAAATATTTTAAAAAACATACACCTCAGAAAATGGGAGATCAAAAGAAATACTATATAAAATGTTATACTCTTAAGTTTGCAATATTTTGTTTGTTCATTTATTTATTTATTTTTGCAAGCAATTTTCATTAGCAGTTAGGAATTCTGAGTTTACTATTCCATTCTTATGTAATAGCATTTTAAGTTCCAAAATCTCTAATCAATGCTAATTTATAGATCAAAGTTTTCTAATTCAAGGATCTTGAGGGTTCAGGTTTATAAAAATTTTAAATAACACATTTCCCTTGGATTATACCCACTAAAACAAACTCTCTCATCACTTTCTCCATGGTTCCTAAAAATATCCTACAAAGCTGTTGAAAGGAGAAATCCTTCGTGCCTAATAATATCCTACATAGCTACTGAAAGAAGAAACTCCTTTGTTGCCCCCGCTGATGGGAACTGAGTGGTCACTTTTCCCACTGCCCTCAAGATCCCTAAATATCATATATTTAGGTAAAATTCACAACTGAATGGGAACTGAGTGGTCATTTTTCCCACTGCCCTCAAGATCCCTAAATATCATATATTTAGGTAAAACTCACAATTGACTGAAACTTGTCATCTCATTGTTTAACCCTCACCCGTGAGATGATTCAGATTTGTTTATTCAACTGCAAACTATTTTCTGAACTTAACATAGAAACTCAGTCAAACCAGTTCTTGGGCTGTGAGAAGACAGAAAGGTCACGGGAAGTCTACAGAAAGCAGATAGGAAGAAGCAAGTTCTTTCCAGGATACCAAAGACTTTTGTCTTTGGTGAGTTCCATGCAGATTAATGGTTTTAGCATTACAAATGTACAGGATCTTAAAAGGTTAAAAAAAGATGCTGGGGTAATTGTAGAGGGTGATTATAAGCCTAATGGAAAAAAAATCTATTTTTCTTCCTTTTTTGAAAGCTTTCTTTCCCCCTCCTGTTTTTATCCCTAATAATAAAAACAAAGGGGTCAAAAACAATACAGAGAGTGATGAACAAAAGGAGACAATGCCATTTAGGGATCATTTAATGTTTGTGTGGTCCTTCTGCTTTAATAATATTCAGATGCTCAACTACTTGTATTTTTTTTTTTCATCCAGATTTTAAAAATACAGCAGTAAAAGATGTGAGAGGTCAATAGGAAATCTATCTAATGGTCAGAATTTAAGACAATTACATTCATTTTATTCTCCCCTCCTTTTATTTAGTATCAAGATTCTTTTGAATTTGCATAAAACAAATATTTTATAGTTCAGAAAAAATTTGCTTATAGTTTTCCTGCACAAATGGACAGAAATCCTTGGTAGGCAAACTGTTCAACCAAGCATAGCACCATAGAGTGCTGTAGAATGTTGGTTACCATGAGAAAAGGTCATCCATGTTAAGTCCATGGTTTTGAACTTTGCCTGAAGTGGAGTTTGGGTTTGTTTATTTGTTTTTGCAATTCTGGGTCTAGGAAGGTATTCAGGGTTGGGAATTTTTTTTCTTTTACCCAAATAACACTTGTGCCCATTTTACCAAGAAACATTTCTATTGGACCATCTAAAGCAGTTCATCAATAGTTAATGCCCATTTCAGGTACCAACATATTGCTGACAAACATTCCCTACACATTATGAAACCTCTGCTTCTCATTAGAAACAAGAGTACCACTGAAGTATAGATTCAAAAATCTGTATGAGAGGTCACTTTTTTCTTACCTGTTTAGACACAGAGTTAGTCACAAAAAGTTTGAGTCAGGTTGTTTGTTTTTAACCCCTCATGGTACGCTTTCATTTCAATTACTTTGTAGATTAGCCCACTATGTGTTCATCAAGCATTTAAAACTCATTAAAGATTCAGGTGTTTTTTATTTTTCTAAAGCAAAATGCCTGAAAGAGGCAATGTGTGGAAATAAGCTCTAACTAGATAAATATCAGTAGACGGAACTGATTTAGCAAACCATATCCAAAAACAATTATCTCTTAAACTCCTCAAATATTTCTTTATTCTAATATACTGAGTTGGACAATGAAATATATAGCTAACTAAATCACTAACATGAAGTAATTGCTCCTGTATTTGTCCTTCAGTGAATAAAAGTGCTTTGGGCCATTAGTTTGTAGTTTGTGAAAGTACAGGATATATGAAGTGGAACCTTCCGGGGTCAAAATTACATCACCAGGTTTTTTCCTTCCTTGTTTATTTTTTTTGTGGTGTATGCTATTGTTATTATTTCGTTTATACACTACTATCTTCTAAATAGAATCTTCAGTGAGTTTGGCCAGCCAGAAGGCAGAAACTGGGAGACAGTAACCTCGAAAATACCTGGAAATTTCAGAATTGGGGGAAATCATTAAGGCTATTTACCACTCATTAGCTCTAGCAACTAAAGGAACCCCCACTAACACTTAGATATGGTAGGGTTGCCAGATTTAGCAAATAAAATTAGGGGATACCCTATTAAATTTGAATTTCAAATAATGATTATCTTTTATTTCATTACCCCATGCAATATTTAAGACATTTTATTTTAAAAATGTATTTGTTATTATATGTTAATAAAAATAATTAATAAAAAAATTTTTAAGTATTTGTTGTTTACCTGAGATTCAAATTTAATGGGGCATCTTGTATTTTTTTTCTGGCAAACCTAGGAAGTAGCAGGCAGGACACACTGCAGGTGATAAAGAGAGGACTGTGCAGGGGTCACTGCTAAAAATGAGCCCACATGTCATCTTTAGCATTCGCAGCTTAAGTGGCTGATTTTCAGTCTACGTTGAGAGTAGACCTATGACTGTTATTTTGTCAATGTAGACCATCTCATTTTCATAAATGTAAATGAAGGATAAAAACAAAAGCACCACTCTGAAATAAAGTGAATGATTCTACCTGAGTAAAGATAGCTGCCAAATGATGGTGTCTTTCTTCTCAACACACCCAGGAATCTTTTTAAGATATTTTAATTTTTATTGAAGTAATTATTGTACATAGCTGAGAAATCAAACAAGAGTACAATGATATAAGGAATAAGAGTCCTTCCCAATATGGAGTCCCAGTTCCTAGAGGCAACTTTAAACACATTTTGTTGTTTCTCCTGGTATTTATGTTCATATTTCCAAATTTTACGTATAAAATGCTATCAATATTTTAGATAGTATTTATGACTTTTGACTATAAAATATTAGGATATAGCCTTTTCACATAGCCCATCCTTCCCCACTATATATATATATATACATATATATATACACACATACACACATACACTTTCCTTCTATGACCTCATACCTATTATCTCAATATAATTAAAATTTAGTCTTTAGCTGTATAGAATAACATTTATATCATTATCAAGACATAAATAGAATATAAGTATAATCAAATAGCATGTATTACATTTGTTTTCTTGTACAACTTTTGTTTTCCCTGGAATTAATAATAGCCTAAATTTGTCAATGCTTACTTTTTTATGCACTAAACTCAAATTTATCCCCAAATTCTTCTAGAGAATTCTAAAACCCTTTTCAATATGTCAAACGCAACCAAAAAAATTGTAAGTTCCATATTATTTTTTCCTTAAAGTTAGCCTTTCTGAAGCCTTCTGTCCTCTGATTTTGATCTCAACTAGTTACAATGTAGTCGTGCTACCCAGATATTGTACTAGGATTTTTGTTTACTGTCATCATGGGATTTCCTTCACACCTTCTGTATTGATTTCTCTAGGTTCTAGATTCTAGGTCCTTCTCTTTCTTGATTTAATCCCTTATACTGACAGAGAACATTTTTTAGGACTTTGGGAGGAAGAATGCATGGGTAGTATATAAAGATTCCTAAGAACCAAAAAGTCACACCAGTCATCAAAAAAAAAAAAAAAAAAACCTACATTGATCATAACATTTTTAGAAACAGAAAAAAACTGTAAACTACTCTTCATTTTAGGAATGAGGAAAATGAAACTGAAATAGGTAAAGAAACTCTCAGTAAAGTTATTCTACAAGACTATTCTTATAAGGAATAAAGAAAAACTTTTTTAGCTTTGGGAGGAAGCTTGTGATATTCTGAAATACCAGGATAAATATGGGCAAAGGTGAGAAAGAGAACAAGAGCTGCTGGGACCGCAGGCGGCTCGGGGCCGCTGGCGTCTCAACAGCGGGCTTCTGGACCGTGGGCGGCTTGGGGCCACTGGCAGCTCGGGGCTGCGGGCGGTGGGGCCACTGGCAGCTCGGGGCTGCGGGCGGTGGGGCCGCTGGCTGCTTGGGGCTGCTGGTGGCGGGGCCGCTGGCGGCTCGGGGCTGCCGGTGGCTGAACTGCTGGTGTCCGGACTGCCCGCGGTGCTTATAGCTCTTACAAGAGCTGTTACAGCTCTTCTTTTGCTCCCGCCGACTCTTCTGCTGCTGCTCCCGCAGACTCTTCTCCTTTTGCTTCTTCTTCCTCCCTCTTCTTCCTCTGACAGCTCTCCTTCTTCTCCCCTTGACAGCCTCGCAGACCAACCTTTATGGGGGTGGTTGAGCCCCGCCCCTACACAGGCGGCCAACTGAATCCCAATTCACCCCAGTGGATATACGCGCGCCCCACCGATTGGACGTCTCCACCCGGCCTGCTCCGCCCCTACATCCGGGGTCCACAAGCCAGTTCCTGTGGGAGGGGCAGGCCCTTAAAATAACCCCTGTTGGTATCTGGTACTACCTTATTAAGAATGATACTGAAATGAATATATTTACTACTTATTGCATGGGCCTCCATCAACAAATAACTAAAGACAGAAAGAGCTTAAGAGCAACGGTGGTTCTACTAATTTCTTTGAATTCAATTAGAAAAGATAAAAAATAAAAATAAATACTATATTCTTTTGAAGATTCACATCCCAAAGTTCAAAGGAATCTCGAAGTTATTCTCCTTAAAGCAATAAAAGGCCTTTCTTACCCCTAACCAATCTGATTGAAGGAAAACCTCAGTATCCTAGAATTTCTCCTGGTATCAGGAATCTTTTAGTAAAACTAGGGACCAGGCATCTCTGAGAA
The DNA here is from genome assembly GCF_010015895.1 of Lontra canadensis. Taxonomy (NCBI): domain Eukaryota; kingdom Metazoa; phylum Chordata; class Mammalia; order Carnivora; family Mustelidae; genus Lontra; species Lontra canadensis. The sequence goes on from NW_022631006.1 coordinate 11,839,428, forward strand.
TTCCTTCATCTCTAAGAAGAAACTCCCCACCATCTGTGGGAATGAAAAGGATCTCTATTCCACGTAGGGAGCACAGAATAAGAATATTGTCTCAGCTGAGCCTAATGAAAATAATTTTGGACAGGACAGTGCCTTTGTAATCCCTCAAATTACACCATGGACTGGCCTGGGTATAAAAGCGGAGGGTGTGTGTGTGTGTGTGTGTGTTTACCTTAATGTAACAAAAGGCCTTTCACTGTTAGGCAATAACATCAAATTTAAATATCAAAGAATTCTCAAAATTGTCTAGCACAACAGTCACAATTGATCCAGAGGCTATGCTATGGTTTGTGCCTAATTAATTAAAATAGAACCTGCCTTAACAATGTCAATTTTGGCTTGAACTGTTATGAAATCTTTTCATTAATTCTTGAAGTTTTCCTGCATCCACGGAATTTTCCCAGCTTCTGAAATCATGTGTCAAATTGTTTGTAATCTGTTGAAAGCTATTTGTGACCTTTCTTTAAGCTTAAAAAGAAATAACTCCATCTGTTGGCAAGATCACCACAGAATTCTGGAGAGGGAGCAAGCTCAAAAGTAAAGAAAACATGAGGGCAGCTTTTTCCTCCTGACCTTTGAAACTGTAATGTCATGTTAATTGAATCTGAATTTCTTGTTAACAGCTATTTCATTGAAGATTTCTGGGAAATGTATTAAGTCCAATGTTTATAGGAAAGCAGGTGTTTTCTCTCACATTTGTGTGCCTTCCTGTTTTCTACACAAACTCCATTTTCCCTTTTTCTCTCTGAGTAATTCATTCTCACAATGAGCGCCTGACTTTTCACCCTGTAAACTCCTGAGAAGTTTCTGTTTCACAAACATTTTTTGAAGAAAATAAATATTTGTGATTAATAGTTGAAAATTATTGCTTTCCCTCCAAGTGAACCCTATTTGTAGCTTCATCACTGATCACTTGAGCCAAAGGATAAATAAGACTTTTTTTTTTAAGGGATCCCATATAAATATAGTTTTTCTTTTGCACTTCACTTTATTTTAAAATATATTAAGTCAGAAAACATCTGTGCCTTTATTTTTTAAGACTAGGAAAAATGCATTCTTTTAAAAAAATTGTTTTTACAAGATTTTATTTATTCACTTGACAGAGAAAGAGAGAGATCACAAGTAGGCAGAGAGGCAGGCAGAGAGAGGGGAAAGCAGGCTTCCCGCTGAGCAGAAAGCCTAATACAGGGCTAGATCGCAGGACCCTGAGATCATGACCTGAGCCCAAGGCAGAGGCCCAACCCACTGAGCCACCTAAGCACCCGAAAAATGCCTTCTTTATTTACCCTGTTTTAACCATTTCTTGGGATCTTCCTTCTTTGTGTAGACTGGAAGGAAGGAAGGTTAAGAAATGAGAGAGATTGAGATCAAGACTGAGACGAAGAGAAAAGAATATTAGATGGCCTGAACCTTCCTATGATTTCTTCTCAGGGGCCCATGACTGTCTACTGGTGAATATTTTTACTCTGCTATAAAGTTTCAACTCCTCTGCCCTCTGTGAAGGAGTACTGACCACAATAGCCCCAGTGAGCAAGCAGACCAAGGCCTCTGGGAATGAGGTAGTATGGTGTTAGGGAAGAGAAGAGAGATACTATGAATTTTCTCAGAAAGACCATGCTTGTCTTGGGTCCCTCAGATAAGTTTGCCATGCACAAAGCTGGCTGGAGGCCTTCAACAGCCAAACCAACAATCTTGTCTTAGAAGGCCAGATGCCATTTGCAGAAGTTGAAATAACAGTAGGTGGGTAAGAACCTAACACCAGGATGTAAACTGGGTATGATTTGTTGAACAGCAAAATGTGAATGCAATCAATTTTCAGGGTCAGTGATGATTTGGTAACCACAAGAAAATTATGTTATTTATCCTGGGGCCAATGCCTCAGAAGTGAAATGCAATTCTGGAATATAGTTGTTGTGATTAACTGGAATATTACGGGATAATCCAAGTTCAAATTTTCCTATAACTTTTCCTTTAAATACTCAGCCTCTCCTAGAGAGTCTCAGTCTCAAGAAGCTCAGGTAGAATTACTTTATTTCTTCAGAAGCCAGCCCTTGAGAATTCACTGGCTCCTAATATGAGTGGACATAATACCTAGTAGCCAGTAAAGTCCCCAGGAAGTTTATTTCATCACCATTATAAATATTTCAGCAATCCTCAATATCCATAATAATGTTGCCACTCACCTCCATTTCTATTTCCACTACCTCCACTGAGGAATGAATAATAATTACATATTCTTGGGGGGGGTTGCTGATACATGGTTTCTGGAATCTTCTTTGGACTAATTTTTCTTAGATTTCTGTGTCATCTTGAAAAATAACTAAGATGTGATTATACCCTGGCATTTTTACAAAGCCAAGGGCTGGACCTACTGCTGCACCATTTTGTTTGATTTTAGTCTGAGCCACTAATGTCAGAAAACCCTGACACAGATATAAAACATGCTCTTACCTACTGTGTACTACTTTGTACCTCAATTCCAGCATTTTTAATAACACAGAACATATTTTCTGCTCTTTTGGATGGTGCTCAAGCATTCTGACTTGGTGTAGATATGTCTAGATCAGTCCTCTTACGGGAAATATCTTTCTAATCAGCCATCTTGTTCTGGGTTGAGATCAAGGGAGAATGAAAACTATTAGTAGAAAGAAAGTAAGGAATAACAGGCTGATCAAATATTGTCTTCCTTTTAAATGAGAGCAGCTGAGAAACTAAAGTCCAGTTCAAGTCACAGATGATCAGTATCAGCCAAACTAATGGCTTTTTAACATTATCAAAAGTCAAAAACCTAGAATTAAATACACATTATTCCAAAGACTGACTCCATTTTCCTTCATCCACAGTTGAGCATAACAAGACAGAGTTTTTGTTTGCTGTTTGTTTTTCCATTTTCTGTATTTTCCTGACTGATATCGGCTAATCCATTCCCATTCCCCTCTCCAACCCCTTGTACTCCCACCCTTCACTACCTTCCTGAGGTCAGACATTCACCAAACTGCAATTACAGAAATGGGTCTTTTTTTTTTTTTAAGATTTTATTTATTTATTTGACAGAGAGAGATCACAGTAGGCAGAGAGGCAGACAGAGAGAGAGAGAGGGAAGCAGGCTCCCTGCTGAGCAGAGAACCCGATGTGGGGCTCGATTCCAGGACCCTGGGATCATGACCTGAGTCGAAGGCAGAGGCTTTAACCCACTGAGCCACCCAGGCGCCCCAAAATGGGTCTTTTTAAAAGTAATTCAAAGTAGAAAACTGAAATATAGCATAATGGCCCTGAATAGTTAAGTTGTTCTTGATGTTCTATGTTCTACGTTCTATTGTGTTTTTGGTCACTTTTGGCAATGTGAAAACTCTAATTGTTTTGAAGACTGTTTTGAAGATGCTTGGTCTTGATGATGTAATCTAGGGGGATGGGGAAGAATATAAGACAGCATAATCAACTCTTACCTTTTTAACTCACTAGGTTCCATCCAGAGGGAAAGTCTGATGGAAGGAAGTAACAGAGAATCCAGGTGAAAGGCTGATAAAACTACACAAGATCATGAGGTACAAGAAATTGACATATCTAAATAAGAAAGAGAGAAGAGATAGATTCTTCATAGGAGAGGGGACTCCAGATATGTAGAAGAGGGGAGACCACATAGGCAGCCCCTAGAGATGAGAGTGAAGGCTCATTACCCAAGAGGATTGCTAGAGGCAATGAGTAGAGAGGATGAGTCACTCATCCTTCTACACACAAAGTGTACTGTAGGTAAATGGGAATTCATGATGTGGGAGTGAAGTTAAGATCTGTTTCTTGTCTACACTCTTTGGAAAAGTTTTTTATTTGGTTTTGTTTTTGCAATGGAGTGCATTATCCTGGTTTCTCATGTTAAGAGGTTACATAGGAACTAAAAGGAAAACAAAATAAGAAGTCTAGAAAGACTAGTGAATACATCTGAGTTAAAAATCCAAAAACAAACAGTTTTGTTTCAGCTTACTAAACCCACATTTTACCACACAGCCTGACTATTTGGATCAGGAAAGTCTGTTTGGTGAACACGTTGGTCAAACTAATTACTTAATAGACAATTCACTTTCAACAGCCAATTTATAATCCTCATATTCACAAAAAAAACACAGAGAACCATCGTCCTTATAAATGAGAAAAAAGAAGATAACAAAGGAAATAAGGGAAGAAGTTTTTGCAGTTAGCACTGGAGAGGAAAACTGTCACTCCTGAATCCTGGTAGCTGATTCAGAAGAAAAATGCCAAGGGTTTAGTTTTTCTTAAACAGTAATTTCAAAACAAATGTTCCAAGAGTAATTGACTAGGGCCTAGATAATAATAATAATAATAATTATTATTATTATTATTATTATTATTATTATTATTTTACCTGGAATAAAAGTCAGTCTGGCAGGGGTTGATTAACACTGTTTCCCAGCTTCCTGGTCAATGAAACTATTTTCCATTGCCCATATTAATCCCAAAACAGGATAATTAACCCAATTCTGTTTTATAAAAATAAGCTTCTACTTAACAATTATCCTATAAATTCATGTCCTATGTCATAAAGTGAAACTCTTCCAAACAGAGCGCGGACAATAGTAAGAATAAAGTCATCCCCACAATTTGAAAAGGCAATTGTCTATGCCTTACTGATGGTTGGTCAGGGCCATCTTCATCCCATTTTTGTAAATATAGATTCCCTGCTGTATGATGAGTTTTGTGACCAATTCTATGAGAGACACCATGTCTTTCCCCCTTAAGGAGTTCAAAATTATAGGAAAGAGATAGGGAAGGGATAATGAAAAATAATCACAAATAGCTACAATGGAAGACATTATGTGATAAATATTAAAATGACACATAAAGACATATGAAAGACAATGTATTTTTTTAAAGATTTTATTTATTTATTAGAGAAGAGAGCACAAGTAGGAAGAACAGCAGGCAAAGGGAGAGGGAGAAGCAGGTTCTCTGTTGAGCAAGGAGCCAGATTGCAGGGCTCATCCCAGGACCCTGGGATCATGACCTGAGCCGAAGGGAGACGCTTAACCGACTGAGCTACCCAGGCACCCAGGACAATGTATTATTATTATTTTTTTAAGATTTTATTTATTTATTTGACAGATAGAGATCACAAGTAGGCAGAGAGGCAGGCAGAGAGAGGAGGAAGCAGGCTTCCCGCTGAGCAGAGAGCCCGATGTAGGGCTTGATCCCAGCACCCTGGGATCAGAACCTGAGCCAAAGGCAGAGGCTTTAACCCGCTGAGCCACCCAGGCACCCCAGGACAATGTATTATTAAAGCAAGATAAGATTGAACCATCTTGTGTTCATTTTCTTATTGCTTGGTAATATATCTCTATACATGTCTATGTACATATATGAAAATGTACATGAGTAATACCATCTGACTTGTTCCTAGATATGCAAGAAAATAAATTATTTTAATTGGTAACAAGGCTTTCTTTAGACTCCTTTTCCATGCAGGGAAACCTTTGATATAATGGGCAAATTCATATGATTTGGTTTTTCCCAGCCATAGTTTCCTCCCTTTTCTCTCTTAGTGACATATCACCCTCATCCTCTGTCCTCTGGTGTCTTCATTATAAAGCAATAGATTATGTGCCAGGTTGCAGTATTATTTCAACCTCTGCCAACAGAATTCCACCCATCTTGTTCCTAAGGAATGGTTCCAACATGAACCTGCCTTGACCCACGGCAGTTGGTGCTTTGAGGATCTTATCAGACCTGACCCCGTTCAGGAAATATTCAAATGCCAAGCTGATTGACAGTAACCATAATAGAGAATAAATAAGAGAACTCTTTGCCCCGCAGTAAAAAGTGAAAACACTTCTAATGACTGTTTTTGGCTTTCCCATTACATGCATTCCAGCATGCTCAGTACCTCAAATTCTCTCTAAATTATAGTGAGTATGTTTGAGGACATGTATGCATTTAAAGAACAAATGTTGTATTTTTAGTCAAGTTCCCTATAAGCAGAGCCTGAGACAGGAATTCTTGATCAACTGATTTATTGGAGTGCCCTCAAGGGAAGGGGAGTGAAAAAAGCCATATAGTGTGGAGGAATTAAGTGAAAGAAGAAAACGTTCCTGAGTGAGATGTCTTTTGTCTGGCTGAGAGAAATTCTCTGGAGAAACAACAAGAAGCAGCAGCAGCGGTATATTAGGATCTAAGGGGTTGGCTATCCTGGGTAGTGAAGGGCATCTCTTTAGGATACCAGCAGAGTCTCCTCAATGATACTGTTTCTGAAGGATTGTCAATCTTGGGTAAGAGAAAATTCATTTTGGGAAGCAGATGTCTTTAAAACCTGGTAGAAGTTATTAAGCTGTGCTTTAAATACACAATGAATGATCTTGAAAAGACAATTGTGTATTAAAAATTTTGTTTGAAAATTAATTGGTTGGCATTGTGTATCCCCCAAAAGTTTACTATGGTCTATAGGCACTATTCAGTTAACAAATACTCAACTTATCAACATGTTATATATGAAAATAGGATATCTGATGCTTTACAGAGATTTGCAGAGCATATGGGTTTCTTGGAATTTGTTCACCAGTTTGATACAGACAATATAACTGCTTGATTATTGAGTATCAATATAACAATGGTCTAAGATGCTCTGTAAATAGTATATTGCTTTAAAATTTTATATAGTATTATGGTGATGATGGTGATTGGTGAATAAATAAATGATAGATAATTGGTTATGGGAAAGGAATAGAGAAGAAATGTTTTTCCATGTTTATGCTTATGTTGTTTATATGGTGTATTATAATCACCTCGATCTCAACAATTTGTTTGTTTGGTTTGGTTAAACATAGTTAAGGTAATCAGGGCTAGCTTTGATTAAAAAAATATAGATAGATGGATAGATATAGATGTAACTTTACTACTGCACATTTCTGTCAAGTGGCAGTGAAGGGTCTTGCGAAAGGAGGCTATGTGGACAAGCAATGGTTCTATTTTAGGGTCTTGCAAAATTGTTTTTCAATCTTGAAAGCTACCCTCCTCCCCCCACCAGTTATGCATTTGGGAAACGCCTTTACCTCCTTTATGTCTCTGTTCTAATGATATCTTCTCAAGGGCCTTCTCTGACCTACTTAATATGCAACCTGCACTACTCCCCAAAACACATATTCCTGAAACCTCTAAACTTGCTCTATTTTTCTTATAGCATTTGTCCCCTTCTAACATGCCATACTGTTTATTATTTTTTATGTTCACAATTTATTGTCTCTCTTCTCCACTAGCATGTAAGTTCCACAAGGATACCGATTTTAGCCTCTCTTATTTATGTATGTATCTTTTTCTGTGTCTCTGCTCATTTGTAAGTATTGAAACAGGATTCAGTGGTATCTCACTGGTAAAGTACTGGATGAACACTTAGATAAAGCTCTTTTTATACTCTTTTCTTAGTGTGTCTTCCCCAGTGATGAAAGCAAGTGATGGCATCTAGAAAATTAAGTATCTGGAGTGCTCAGACTCATATCTTCAAGACTAAGAAAGCTTATTTGTTTTAAGGTCAAAGATAGAAGAATGGAAACTCCAGAAGCAAAACCACTCTTATGGCATACATGCTCATGCATATATCTACTTTCTTTTTCTCCCTCTTTTTTTGTCTTTTGGCAAAAATCTTCTATATTGATTTCATCCCTCAGATAGCAAAGAGGGTCCCAGGAACATCAGGCCTATTTGTCCTTTAGAATTTAGTATCTTACAAAAAAAGAGTCTTTCTCCTGGGCCCACTTGAATCCCCAAGAAGGGGACCTGTCTGTGTCAAATACCCAAGCTTGGATAAATCACTGTATCTAGAAGAATTGGCCAATCTGGGTAACTACTTATTCTTCATACGGGAAAATCAGGGCTATGTTTTTGAAACCTTGGCAATGGAAGGAGTATCAATTCCCAAAAAACAAGATGCTGAACAAGCAAAAAACTTAACAAATTTCCCAGCAAAAGAACAATACCCTGGACTGTTGTGGCACTCAATAAATGGACATTTGCATTATATTCTCTTTTTTTTTATTTTTTGGTTGAACCTCTCGGTAGTTCATTAGTATTTTCAAGGAGCTGTTTTATTTATCATCCATTTTTAAAACACCTTCCTTCCATTAATTTCCAATATTATCTTTATAAATTCCTTTTCTTTTTTCTTCTGTGTTTTCTTTTTCAGATTTTCCATTGAATCTTAGTCCACTTATTTTCCATCTTTTTTGTTTTTAAATAAATATATGTATTGGTGGCATTCTGTATGTTTTGATGTATTATGCATTCATTGTATTTCTAAATAGATTTATAAATAATTTGGTTTCTTCTTTTGCTCACAGAGATTATTTGTTAATGAAATTTCTAAGAGAATAAACCTTCTGGGTTATCTTTTTGTTAAAATTTATAATTTAATTGCATTTTGGTCATAGAATGTGGAATCAGAAATTTGATTTGCCTTATGACCTAGATAATTTTTTTAATGTTCTAAGAGTATTTGAAGAGTTTATTATTCTGTTTTATATACCGATCATTATTTATTTTTTCACTTTCACCTTCAATAAATTTTTCTCTGTGTGCTTGATCCATCAGTTTCTGGAAATAATACAGTAAAAGCTACTATGACTATTGAGTTTCTACAGATGTCTTTGTGTTTCCAATTATTCTTTTCAACACATATTGTGTGGTTATATTGTTTGATACATAAACACTTGCAGTACCTTTGTTATATTTAATGATCTCTTAAAATTCTAATTTGTCTGATATTATCATTTTTTTTAAGTAGGCTCCAAGCCAGGCATGGAGCCCAAGGTAGGGATTGAACTCATGACCCTGAGGTTGACACCTGAACTGAAATCAAGCATTGGACACTTAACTGACTGAGTCACCCAGGCATCCCTAACATTATCATTTTTGCTTTAAGTTATCATTTTCCTAATTCAACTTCATTCATCCCTCATTTTTCAAACTTTTGGAACATTTGGAATCAGTTCCTAAGGCATAAGAAGTTTGGCCCAGGGCCCAATGGTAGTAGACACCTCCACATAGCTATCCAGAGTCTGACTGAAAGGAGATATAGTTCCCTCCACTCCCTGTCTTCCTCAGTCACTGACCAGCCATAGTTACAAGTTAGCATCTGTTTTGGAGCTCTTAACTAATTTCTACAATGAAATGGTGGAGAGTAGGAGAGATAAGGATAGGCTTAGCCTGAGTAGGTGATCGAAACAGAGGTGTCCTTGTGAGGAGGTGGGAGGGAGAAGTTGTTCAGCTATTCAAGGCTGTAAGCAACACCTTGGAAAGACTGTGGTCTTGAGAAGTGAGAAGAGCAAGACAGCCTCGTTTGCAGCGGTCTCTGAGCCAAACCCTGTGCATGTTCTCAATCATCTGCTCAAATACTGTGGGCTGTAGTTCTGTAAAGAGGTGCCGGAATGTGGCCACGAGATAGGTGCAGACCCAGAATGAGCCAGAATATCTACCTACAACAATTCCTACAAACAATTCTCTCACCCCTTTGGTTCCAGAGACAGAGCATGCTGGCTGGTGCACTGACAATAATGAGACATTTTACAGCTACAAGAACTAACATTTTAATGTCAGAATGAGGCACAGGGTGGAAATAGAGGGAAGGGCTTCAGTTGCACTCCTCACCACTGTGCTCTGGTCTGATGAATGTCTCCAGGTAGAGCTCCGAAGGATTTCCAGGCACATGGTGATAATAAAAAGCAGGTTAACAACTTTCATTTGGATTTACTATTTTTAAAATTTCTCTACGGAAAATGCACCCTCCTTTTTCCTGCACCCAGAGCAAACGGCTTCCACAGCCCCCCACTTCCTCCCCTTGGGAAACTACTGCTGGGTTCTTTCAAAGATTTCAGAAACTTTTAATGGGGGTATCCCCTATAACTCCATCACCCTTTCTCACAAAAAAATCCTCTCACAGATTTGCGGGCTTTGTCTGCTATTTTAGGAAACCTCAGAAATCTCAGGTCTTCCTGCCTGCTGGAGATTCTAGAGAGAGATGGGCATTGTTTCCTTAGATAGAAGTTTAAGCAGGATTAGTCAAAAGAGCTTAATGAAGAGGGCTTTGATCAAGCTCAACAGAGTACAAATGAGGCTTTCTCCCAATAGTCATAGTATTTTCTTGATTTGATATCAAAAAGAGGGAAGTGGACACCATGACTGTTGATATGTACATATGAATATGTATCATATTCACTTGCATGGATAGGAAATTCCACTGGGAACAAACAGACCTGGATCCAGGCCCTAGCATCACCCCTGACTTTATTATCTTAAATAAATTATTAAATTAGTATGTATCTCAGACTCCTCTTTCTAAGATGGGTTTATAATATCTGCCCTATCTTTCCTGAAGGGCTGTTCTGTAACAATATGAAGGCAACTGAAGAATAGCTGGGCAGTTTGGCAACAGGAGCTGAAGAGAAACTTTCCTGCCTATTACTCAGTGAAAAAAGGCTAGGTTTCTGGGCCTCCTATTCCCAAAGTAAATAAATGACCTCTTCCTAAAAGGTATATTCCACATGTTCCTACTAGGTGTATTCAATGTATTTCATTTATTATATTATATATGTATTGTCTATTATCACATAGACATGGGTCTTTTGATCTTTACTTTCTTTGTACTAAATGGCATTTGATTCAACACGGGCCTAATACCATGATTATCCTTATTTATTTTTATTGATGTAAAATGTACAGAAAAATATATAAATCATACAGGTATAGGTCATGTATCAAAAATTAAGCACATCATGTAAGCAGTACCAGATAAAGAAACAGAGCACAAGCAGCACCCAGAAGTCTCCCTCATGCCTCTTTCCAGTTACTACCAACCTTTCCTCCCAGAAGTAACTGCCACTCTGACTAACTTAGCCACAGATTATTTTTTCTTTAGTAACTCTTTGACAGAATAGACATGCTACTTCCATGTAGTTGCTAGTAGTTCTCTCATCTTTGTCATATGAGCTTTTGATGATTTAATAAAGGAGGTTAGGTAGGAAAAGGAGAAGCAGACATAGAAGATAGGATTGGAAATTACCTTCTCTATAAAATGCTGCGGGTTAAGACCAGTGTGTAATTTCCAGCAGACACATGATCTTGCAACATTTTGGAGAAAGGAAACTTAATGATGTTGGAACTATACTGTGTTTCTTTTTGTCTCAGATAAATTGCAAAATACCATTTATAGAAAAATTTTTTAAAAGAAGGAAAATATTTCTCTGTGGCTTAACTTGGTACTTGTCCATACTTGGAGAGAGAGTTAGAGATGTACAGTATAATATTGTCATCTTGAATTTTTTTAAGTCTCTCTTAGTACAATATTCCCAAGAGGACAAACAAAATCCAAATGCCAGATCTTACTCCAATCACCGATATATTTCCTAGGTGATGAAGAGAGAATTGGGGACTGGAGTTGGGGGTCGGGAGGGACCTAGGACTATGTGCCAACTGCCTCAGGACGGGAAACCAAGTTCCCTCTCCTTTCCCCCATATCAAATCCCTAACTGCATTCCATTGTCTGACTGAGCTGGCCACAGCTGTGGCTGTTTCCAAAATGAAGATGGAATCTAGCCACACTTGGATTTAGTATTCTCCAGAACTGCTGTTCCTCTGGGCATTATTTTTAGAAGTATCACATTGCAGAGGGGCCCAATTTTTCTAACTGGCTTCGGAAAAATTTGCAATCCTTTTTCCCCCTAGGTATAAAAGATTGGTGTAAAAGGCTTCTGTTCATATTTTCCCTTTGAAATATCCTTACCCCAATGGAAAAAGAGAACATGATTGCTTGACCCAGCTATCTGCCTAAAATAACATTGTTGTTTTTTTTTTTCCTAAAGCAGATAAAGTATATATCATAATCACAGCTGCATATTTGAGCTTAAGAGTCCACAAAGTGAAAGATTGCATGGTGACTTCTTATTACAGTTCTATTTAATTAAGATCAACCAACATTTTCTGAGAGTTTATGGTGTACCAGTCACAGTGTTAGATACAGGTGACAAAATGATAAGACTTTGCCCCTGTCCACAAAATGTTCACAGATCAGTGGCACAACAAACACAAAACCAATGATTAGCATATAGCAATTAATGTTCTAATGAAAGTACTATGTATAATGTTTTGCAGAAGAAATTAATTATCATAGAATACACAGCCTGGGAAGTCACAGAGGAAGTATCACAGCATAACTGGCCAACAAAGAAAAGGACCAGAAATGCCAGGGGGAAGGAATAATGCAAAGACAAAGAGAAATGACATAGCCCAGTATCCTCAGAAACAGAAAGGAAATGAAAATCATCTAAGCATAAGATAAAGGGTGGCAGTTGGTGACACTAAAGCAAAGGACTGGGGTCAGATCATGAAGGGACTTCATCCTACAAAGAATTTTAAGAAAGGACCAGCATGGTTAGATTTGTAGCGGAAGGGGGAGGAGTCAAGATGGCGGAGAAGTAGCAGCTGAGACTACTTCAGGTAGCAGGAGATCAGCTAGATAGCTTATCTAAAGATTGCAAACACCTACAAATCCAACGGGAGATCGAAGAGAAGAACAGCAATTCTAGAAACAGAAAATCAACCACTTTCTGAAAGGTAGGACTGGCGGAGAAGTGAATCCAAAGCGACGGGAATATAGACCGCGGGGGGAGGGGCCGGCTCCCGACAAGCGGTGGAGCAACGGAGCACAAAATCAGGACTTTTAAAAGTCTGTTCCGCTGAGGGACATCGCTCCAGAGGCTTAACTGGGGTGAAGCCCACGCGGGGTCAGTGTGGCCTCAGGTCCCGCAGGGTCACAGAAGGATCGGGGGTGTCTGAGTGTCGCAGAGCTTACAGGTATTAGAACGGGGAAGCCGGCTACAGAGACGGAGCCGAGGAGTGAGCTCTAAGCTCGGGGTTACCTTGAACCGGTCGCAGGCTCAGTCAGCTCAGAGCGCAGCCGGAGGCCAGGCAGACGGGAGTAATTGGACGCTGTTCTCTGAGGGCGCACTGAGGAGTGGGGCCCCGAGCTCTCGGCTCCTCCAGGCCGGAGACTGGGAGGCCGCCATCTTCATTCCCGTCCTCTGGACTCTACGGAAAGCGCTCAGGGAACAAAAGCTCCAGAAAGCAAACCCGAGCGGATTACTCAGCCCGGCTCCTGGTAAGGGCGGTGCAATTCCGCCTGGGGCAAAGACACTTGAGAATCACTACAACAGGCCCCTCCGCCAGAAGATCAGCAAGAAACCCAGCCAGGACCAAGTTCACCTACCAAGGAGTGCAGTTTCAATACCAAGGAGAGCAGCGGAATTCCAGAGGAGGAGAAAGCAAAGCACAGAACTCATGGCTTTCTTCTCCCCATGATTCTTTAGTCTTGCAGTTACTTTAATTTTTTTTTTATTCAATTTTTTTTCTCTCTTCTGCTAATTTTTTTTAACTTTTACCCTTTTCTTTTTTAACGTTTTTAACTAGTTTATCTAATATATATATATATTCTTTTTTATATTTTTCTTTGTTTTCTATTTTTTTCTCTTTTTTTTTTTTCTTTCTTTTTTTTTCTTTCTGAACCTCTTTTTTATCCCCTTTCCCCCCCTCACTTTTTGGGATCTCTTCTGATTTGGTTAAAGCATATTTTCCTGGGGTCTTTGCCACCCTCTTAGTATTTTACTTGCTCCTTCATATACTCTTATCTGGACAAAATGACAAGGCTGAAAAATTCACCACAAAAAAAAGAACAAGAGGCAGGACCAAAGGCTAGGGACCTAATCAATACAGACATTCGTAATATGTCAGATCTAGAGTTCAGAATGACGATTCTCAAGGTTCTAGCTGGGCTCGAAAAAGGCATGGAAGATATTAGAGAAACCCTCTCGGGAGATATAAAAGCCCTTTCTGGAGAAATAAAAGAGCTAGAATCTAACCAAGTTGAAATCAAAAAAGCTATTAATGAGGTGCAATAAAAAATGGAGGCTCTCACTGGTAGGATAAATGAGGCAGAAGAAAGAATTAGCAATATAGAAGACCAAATGACAGAGAATAAAGAAGCTGAGCAAAAGAGGGACAAACAGCTACCGGACCATGAGGGGAGAATTTGAGAGATAAGTGACACCATAAGATGAAACAACATTAGAATAATTGGGATTCCAGAAGAAGAAGAAAGAGAGAGGGGAGCAGAAGGTATATTGGAGAGAATTATTGGAGAGAATTTCCCCAATATGGCAAAGGGAACAAGCATCAAAATCCAGGAGGTTCAGAGAACCCCCCTCAAAATCAATAAGAATAGGTCCACACCCCGTCACCTAATAGTAAAATTTACAAGTCTTAGTAACAAAGAGAAAATCCTGAAAGCAGCCCGGGAAAAGAAGTCTGTAACATACAATGGTAAAAATATTAGATTGGCAGCAGACTTATCCACAGAGACCTGGCAGGCCAGAAAGAGCAGTCATGATATATTCAGAGCACTAAATGAGAAAAGCATGCAGCCAAAAATACTATATCCAGCTAGGCTATCATTGAAAATAGAAAGATTAAAACCTTCCAGATTAAACAAAAACTGAAAGAATTTGTAAACACCAAACCAACTCTACAGGAAATATTGAAAGGGGTCCTCTAAGCAAAGAGAGACAATATATAATAACAGTCACCTTACAGGCAATACAATGGCACTAAATTCATATCTCTCAATAGTTACCCTGAATGTTAATGGGCTAAATGCCGCAATCAAAAGATACAGGGCATCAGAATGGATAAAAAAACAAACCCCATCTATATGTTCCCTACAAGAAACTCATTTTAAACCCGAAGACACCTCCAGATTTAGAGTGAGGGGGTGGAAAACAATTTACCATGCTAATGGACATCAGAAGAAAGCAGGAGTGGCAATCCTTATATCAGATCAATTAGATTTTAAGCCAAAGACTATAATAAGAGATGAGGAAGGACACTATATCATACTCAAAGGATCTGTCCAAAAAGAAGATCTAACAATTTTAAATATCTATGCCCCTAATGTGGGAGCAGCCAACTATATAAATCAATTAATAACAAAATAAAAGAAACACATCAACAATAATACAATATTAGTAGGGGACTTTAACACTCCCCTCACTGAAATGGACAGATCATCCAAGCAAAAGATCAACAAGGAAATAAAGGCCTTGAATGACACACTGGACCAGATGGACATCACAGATATATTCAGAACATTTCATCCCAAAGCAACAGAATACACATTCTTCTCTAGTGCCCATGGAACATTCTCCAGAATAGATCACATCCTCGGTCCTAAATCAGGTCTCAACCGGTACCAAAAGATTGGGATCATTCCCTGCATATTTTCAGACCACAATATCTGAAGATAGAACTCAATCACAAGAGGACATTTGAAAAGAACCCAAATACATGGAGACTAAAGAGCATCCTTCTAAAGAATGAATGGGTCAACCAGGAAATTAAAGAAGAATTGAAAAAATTCATGGAAACAAATGATAATGAAAACACAATGGTTCAAAATCTGTGGGACACAACAAAGGCAGTCCTGAGAGGAAAATATATAGCAGTACAAGCGTTTCTCAAGAAACGAGAAAGGTCTCAGGGACACAACCTAACCCTACACCTAAAGGAGCTGGAGAAAGAACAAGAAAGAAACCCTAAACCCAGCAGGAGAAGAGAAATCATAAAGATCAGAGCAGAAATCAATGAAATAGAAACAAAAAAAAAACCAATAGAACAAATCAACGAAACTAGGAGCTGGTTCTTTGAAAGAATTAATAATATTGATAAACCCCTGGCCAGGCTTATCAAAAAGAAAAGAGAAAGGACCCAAATAAATAAAATCATGAATGAAAGAGGAGAGATCACAATTAACACCAAAGAAATACAGACAATTATAAGAACATACTATGAGCAACTCTATGCCAACAAATTGGACAATCTGGAAGAAATGGATGCATTCCTAGAGACATATAAACTACCACAACTGAACCAGGAAGAAAGAGAAAACCTGAACAGACCCATAACCAGTAAGGAGATTGAAACAATCATCAAAAATCTCCAGACAAAAAAAAAAAAAATCTCCAGACAAACAAAAGCCCAGAGCCAGATGGCTTCCCGGGGGAATTCTACCAAACATTTTAAGAAAAACTAATTCCTATTCTCCTGAAACTGTTCGAAAAAATAGAAATGGAAGGAAAACTTCCAAACTCATTTGATGAGGCCAGCATCACCTTGATCCCAAAACCAGACAAGGATCCCATCAAAAAAGAGAACTATAGACCAATATCCTTGATGAACACAGATGCAAAAATTCTCACCAAAATACTAGCCAATAGGATTCAACAGTACATTAAAAGGATTATTCACCACGACCAAGTGGGATTTATTCCAGGGCTGCAAGTTTGGTTCAACATCTGCAAATCAATCAATGTGATACAACACATTAATAAAAGAAAGAACAAGAACCATATGATACTCTCAATAGATGCTGAAAAAGCATTTGACAAAGTACAGCATCCCTTCCTGATCAAAACTCTTCAAAGTGTAGGGATAGAAGGCACATACCTCAATATTATCAAAGCCATCTATGAAAAAACCCACCACAAATATCATTCTCAATGGAGAAAAACTGAAAGCTTTTCTGCTAAGGTCAGGAACACGGCAGGGATGTCCATTATCACCACTGCTATTCAACATAGTACTAGAAGTCCTAGCCTCAGCAATCAGACAACAAAAGGAAATTAAAGGCATCCAAATCAGCAAAGAAGTCAAACTATCACTCTTTGCAGATGATATGATACTATGTGTGGAAAACCCAAAAGACTCCACTCCAAAACTGCTAGAACTTGTACAGGAATTCAATAAAGTGTCAGGATATAAAATCAATGCACAGAAATCAGTTGTATTTCTCTACACCAACAACAAGACAGAAGAAAGAGAAATTAAGGAGTCCATCCCATTTACAATTGCACCCAAAACTATAAGATACCTAGGAATAAACCTAACCAAAGAAGCAAAGAATCTATACTCAGAAAACTATAAAGTACTCATGAAATTGAGGAAGACACAAAGAAATGGAAAAATATTCCATGCTCCTGGATTGGAAGAATAAATACTGTGAAAATGTCTATGCTACCTAAAGCAATCTACACATTTAATGCAATTCCTATAAAAATACCATCAAGTCTTTTCAAATAAGTGGAACAAATAATCCTAAAATTTATATGGAACCAGAAAAGACCTCAAATAGCCAGAGGAATATTGAAAAACAAAGCCAAAGTGGGTGGCATCACAATTCCAGACTTCAAGCTCTATTACAAAGTGGTCATCATTAAGACAGTATGGCACTGGCACAAAAACAGACACATAGATCAATGGAACAGAATAGAGAGCCCAGAAATATACCCTCAACTCTATGGTCAACTAATCTTCGACAAAGCAGGAAAGAATGTCCAATGGAAAAAAGACAGTCTCTTCAACAAATGGTGTTGGGAAAATTGGACAGCCACATGCAGAAAAATGAAACTGGACCATTTCCTTACACCACACACAAAAATAGACTCAAAATGGATGAAGGACCTCAATGTGAGAAAGAAATCCATTAAAATCCTTGAGGAGAACACAGGCAGCAACCTCTTTGACCTCAGCCACAGCAACTTCTTCCTAGGAACATTGCCAAAGGCAAGGAAGCAAGGGCAAAAATGAACTATTGGGACTTCATCAAGATCAAATGCTTTTGCACAGCAAAGGAAACAGTTAACAAAACCAAAAGACAACTGACAGAATGGGAGAAGATATTTGCAAACAACATATCAGATAAAGGGCTAGTGTCCAAAATCTTTAAAGAACTTAGCAAACTTGGGCGCCTGGGTGGCTCAGTGGGTTAAGCCGCTGCCTTTGGCTCAGGTCATGATCTCAGGGTCCTGGGATCGAGTCCCGCATCGTGCTCTCTGCTCAGCAGGGAGCCTGCTTCCCTTCCTCTCTCTCTGCCTGCCTCTCTGCCTACTTGTGATCTCTGTCTGTCAAATAAATAAATAAAATCTTAAAAAAAAAAAAAAAGAACTTAGCAAACTTAACACCCATAGAACAAATAATCCAATCAAAAATGGGCAGAAGACATGAACGGACATTTCTGCAAAGAAGACATCCAGATGGCCAACAGACACATGAAAAAGTGCTCCACATCGCTCGGCATCAGGGAAATACAAATCAAAACCACAATGAGATACCACCTCACACCAGTCAGAATGGCTAAAATTAACCAGTCAGGAAATGACAGATGCTGGCGAGGATGCGGAGAAAGGTGAACCCTCCTACACTGTTGGTGGGAATGCAAGCTGGTGCAGCCACTCTGGAAAACAGCATGGAGGTTCCTCAAAAAGTTGAAAATAGAGCTACCCTACGACCCAGCAATTGCACTACTGGGTATTTACCCTAAAGATACAAACGTAGTGATCCGAAGGGGCACCCGAATGTTTATAGCAGCAATGTCTACAATAGCCAAACTATGGTAAGAACCTAGATGTCCATCAACAGATGAATGGATAAAGAAGATGTGGTATATATACACAATGGAATACTATGCAGCCATCAAAAGAAATGAAATCTTGCCATTTGCAAAGACGTGGATGGAACTAGAGGGTATCATGCTTAGCGAAATAAGTCAATCGGAGAAAGACAACTATCATATGATCTCCCTGATATGAGGTTGTGGAGATGCAACATGGGGGGTTAAAGGGGTAGGAGAAGAATAAATGAAACAAGATGGGATTGGGAGGGAGACAAACCATAAGTGACTCTTAATCTCACAAAACAAACTGAGGGTTGCTGGGGGGAGGGGGTTTGGTAGAAGGGAGGTAGGGTTATGGACATTGGGGAGGGTTTGTGCTATGGTGAGTGCTGTGAAGTGTGTAAACCTGGTGATTCACAGACCTGTACCACTGGGGATAAAAATACATGTTTATAAAATATTAAAAATAAATAAATAAATAAATAAAAAGATTTGCAGTGTAAGTATTGACTCTGCCACGGAAGGGGCTCAATCAGAAGAGGATGAAAATCAAAGGAAAGAGATCAATTAAGAAATAATGCTGATTTCAGGCTTAAAGTATGCCAGACCTTTAGTCTCACACATACTTTCATTCTTAGTCTAGCCCATTTCCTTGCTCACTCCCTTGCTTCTATTTCTGTTGTTGCCTTTCTTTCTCCGTACCTTTATAGACTTTAGTCACATTTTATATAATGTTATAGGGATTCTAAGAAAACACTTTGAAATATCCTACATCATCCCACAGCCAAAATACCCAAGATCCAAAAACGACTTAGAGAAAAAAGAAAGGGGTTGATATGACCCATTGAAATAATGTCCTGTTACTTATTTCTATTATTTCAAGTATGTTGGAAAGATACCTATTAAAGAATAGATTTGTCTGGTAGTCTTTCTGCTGGCTCTGTTTAAATGATGGCAGACTTGATAGCAGAGCCAATATAGTTTCACTTCCATAACAAACCACGAAGAAGAAAGTTTCTCATTACTAGTGACCTGCTGGTAATTCCTACCCTGCCCTCAAGAGTTTGCTAGACTTCAGCCCTTGGACAACCATCTCTAACTTGTTACTAATTATCCTCATGGGCTGTGACACAGGTGATTCTTTTGCACATTTCTTAAAAAAAAAAAAAAAGATTTTAATTATTTATTTGACGGACAGAGGTCACAAGTAGGCAGAGAGGCAGGCAAAGAGAGAGAGAGGAGGAAGCAGGCTCCCCACTGAGCAGAGAGCCTGATGCAGGGCTCAATCCCAGGACCCTGGGACGGTGACCTGAGCTGAAGGCAGAGGCTTTAACCCACTGAGCCACCCAGGTGACCCTCCTTTGCACACTTCTGTGTAAACGAGCTGGCATGGGTTTACAGGGGGAAAGGGAGGTGACTATCAATAGTAGCGGAACCTGCTCTATTTCTGGATATACAGATGAGCCACTGTCTGATCGTTTAGGGTGATTAAGATTTTTTTTTTTAATAACAACACATATTTAATATCTTAAAGTTTGGGATATCAGAAGTCCAAAATAGGTCTCTGGAAACTACTAGGAAGATATGGACAGGGTTGCATTCCTTCTGAGAGTTTGTTGTTGTTGTTTTTTTAAGCAGTGATACTTGGTTTGCTTATTTATTTATTTATTTATTTATTTTATTATGTTCAGTTAGCCACCGTATAGCACATCATTAGTTTTTGATGTAGTGTTCAATGATTCATTAGTTACAAACAAGACTTTAAAGAACAAGAAGACTGCCAAAGGATCCCAGATGGACAAGTACCAATGAATCTGGTGGGAATAAACAATTCACATTTCCAACATAAGGTGTCTTACCCCGGAATGTATTTGAATCTTAGGAGAGGGTAACATGAGGAATTTGGGGGGGAACACCCTAAATTCCTGAAAATTTTAAGTCAAAATGTTCATTTAGAAAATTTAAATGTAATATAAAAAGAATATAGGATATTTATATTTGTGAAAGGGAATATGTCTTTTTGTTGTTTTTCTTCTCTTTTCTTTTTTTTAAAGATTGAGAAACACTGTTTTAACACTGTTCTAACCTGCCTCTCTAACTCATAATGAATGGAAGAAAGCATGGAAGAGTAGTCAGCCTGAAGGGAATAAAAGCTCAAATTCAGTACCTGATCCAGAAGTTTAATAGATTTCTTTCTTTCACTATGCCTCATTTTTCCCTCTATAGCTAAAGGAAAGTAACCTTTCCAAAAGAAAAGGAATGCATTATCTACAATAGCAAAATTCTGGAAACAGCCCATGTATCCATTGACTGCTGAATGGAATAAAGAAGATGTGGGGGTATGAGTGTATGTTTATGTGAAAAATATTACTCAGCCATAAAGAAGAATGAAATTTAGCCATTTGCAACAAGACAGTTGGAGCTAGAGTATTATGCTATATCAAGTAAGTCAGTTGGAGAAAGAGAAATACCATATAATTTCACTCATATGTGGAATTTAAGAAGAAAAACAAACAAGCAAAGGGAAAAGAGAGAGAGAAGCAATAAAAAAACAAAAACAAAAACAAAAAAGACTAACTATAGAGAACAAAATGAGGGTTACCAGAGGGGAGCACGTGGGGAAGGGATGGGTGAAATAGGTGATGGGCATTAAGGGCTGCACTTGCGATGAGCCCCAGGTGATGTATGGACGTGTTGAATCATTACATTGTACTCCCGAAACTAATATTGGACTGTATGTTAACTAACTGGAATTTAAATAAAAACTTCAAAAAATTAAAAGAGTCAAAAGGGCATGCCTTTAAAATTTAGATACACTAGGAAACTTATTATTGCCTGTTTGCAATGAGCAATCAATGAAACAAAACATTTTGTGTCTGTTTGCAAAAACAAAAACAAGAAAATTTTGTATATTTCCTAAGTAGATTTTGACTTTTCCCTTCTAAGCAAAAATAAAACTTACAGTATAAAGATGAGTTTAAAATCGAGAATTATGTTGCACAATACATAAGGGATTTTTGGAGCTTTTAGAAAAGGTTTTAAATGTTTCATTATGGCATACTGAAAAAATTAACTTAACCAAAAAAATCTGGTTCAAAATCCAGCTTAAATTTCCACTGCTGGCCAAGGCGAAGTAAGCTAACTACAATCTATCTCTTCCAGTGATTATGGACCACCTAAACAATAACATCAACCAACTGGACATTTAAAGAAACTCCAACAACAACAGAACATACATATTTTTCAAGTATTCCTGGAAATTCGTGATGATAGGTCATATCCTGGGCCATAATGCAAATCAAAACAAATTTAAAATAATTAAACAAAACAATTTTTTCCCAGATCAAAAGGAATTAAATTAGAAATAAATGACCTTCTGGAAAATCCCCATTGTTTAAAATTAAATATGCATACTTCTAAAAAGTCCATGGGTCAAAGAGGAAGTCTCAAATGAAACTGAAAATTATTTTGAACTAATTGCAAATGAAGACACAACATATCAAAATTTACCGGATGTAACTACAGAAATGCTTAGAAGAAAATTTATAGCATTAAATGCTATAACAAACCTACCAATTGGATCTCAAACCAATAATCTAAGTTTCAATATTAAAATACTAGAAAAAAGTCAATTAAACTCAAACCAAGGAAAGAAGTAAATGATAAATATGATAAATATAAGAGTAAAAATCAGTAAAATTGAAATAAAATGTAGAGGAAATTAAGGTAACAGAAATCTTATTCTTTGAAAAATCAAATAAAATTGATAAACCTCCTCCTAGATCAATCAAGAAAAAATAGAAAACTATCGACCTTATAGACTTTAAAAGGATAATACAAGAATCTATGAACACCTCAGTGCCCATAAATTCCCTGAGTCAGATGAGTCAGACTAACTCTTTAAAGAGATGAATGACAAAACCTCACAAGAAAGAAACGAAGGAAGGAAGAAAGAAAGGAAGAAAAGTTAACCTAAATTTTCTTGTATCTATAAAGGAATTGAATTTTACTCATAAACTTTCCCAAAATGGAAAATTCTAGGCCCAGATAGTTCCTTCAGTCATTTCTTCTAAACATTTAAGAAAGAAAAAATACAAACTTACCCAAACTTCGATAAAACACAAGAGGAGGGAACACTTCACAATTCATTTGGGAGGCTATTATTATTCTGTTAACAAAATGAGAGAAAGACATAATGAAAAAACTATGGAACAACATATCCCACAAATAGAGATGCAAAAATCTTTAACAAAATATTAGCCATATATCAAAATATTCAACATACCAAATATGTGGATCAAAATACATATCAAACCTACTGGTAGATATATAGGATAATACAGTACAACCAAGTAGAGTCTATCCTGGAAATGCAAGGCTAGTCCAACATTAGAAAATATAATTAGAAAACTGTATTTCACTATTTCAACAGATTAAAGAAGAAAAAAACTCACAGATGAAAAAAAGCATTTGATAAAGTTCAAATTCCATTCATTATCTACATATAAACTAAGCACACTACAAATAGAAGGGAACTTCCCTAACCTCATAATGGGTAACATGTGTAAACACGTACATGCATATACACCTATGACTTAAGGCTAACATCATACTTAATGGTGAAGGTTTAAATGCTTTCCCCCTAATATTGGGAATGAGGTAAGGATGTCTGCTCTCATGCTTCTCTCCAACATTACACTGGATGCCCTGGCCAACTCAAGTAGGCAAGAAAAAAATATATAAATAAAAAATATACTTACTGGAAAAACTGTCCATTCACAGATGATGTCTATGCAGAAAATCCCAAGGAACCTAAAATAAAGCAAAACTCACACAGTATGTGAGTTTAGCAAATTCACAGTATACAGCATCAATATACAAAATAAATCACATTTCTAAATACTAATAATGAACATTTGGAAATCAAAATTTTAAAGAAGAGTAATAAGCATAGTGGATGTATCTGCCAAATAGAGGATACTCAATTGGTATTTGTTGAATAAATGTGCAATTTGGATTTCAAATGTGTCTACTTCTGGTTTTCAATAAAATTTTATGTCAAAATGTGTTCTTCTGGGTGGTGTTAAGATGGTCTGATACCTCAAAAGTATAACAATTTCTCATGGACAGTAACATCCGAGAATAAGCTAGATAGCTAGAAGCAGCCAGACAGGCTTAAAGCATATTAAATAATCCACTCTACACATGATAGATTCCTTTTAGCTGTGGTATTTAAGTGGGCATTGTATTCTTGCTAGGTAAGCTTCTGGTAGAATGTTAGCTTCTTATAACTCTGTTATAAGCAATATGCTTTGTACATTTGGGTCAATTAATATGTATCAGAAAAATTAAAAATTATATTTGCATAATCTTAGTGATCTTAATTACACTAATGTATTAATTTTTCAACATAAATGAGGAAGAATTCTCAAGATTAACATTGCTGATAATGGCAAGAGATCAAGACCCCAAATGTTAGCAGTTATACATCCATTCCAACTCTCATTTTAGAACTTGAAACCACAGTTCTAGTCAGATAGTACTATATCATTGGTAAAGTGAACACATATTTATTGGTTACTTATTAATTTTACTTTTTTGCATTATTATATTCATAGCATTACATTTCTTTCTAATACCTGTAGTACATGTTCTATTTTAGTGGGTGAAACAGGGAAGGTTTGGCAGTCTTAAGGTCTTTGAGGCACCAAGAGGGAAACAATGCTCATTTTATTTTATTTTATTTTATTTTATTTAGTTTTTAGAGAGGGTGGGACAGAGGGTGAGGGAGAGAAAGAATCTTAAGCAAACTCCACGCCCAATGCAGGGCTCAATCTCACAACGCTGAGATCATGATCTGAATCGAAAACAAGAGTCAGATGCTTAACCAACATAGTCACCCAGGTGCCCCAACATTGTTCATTTTAAAGCACTTAGTAATAAAATAATTTGTATCCATTTTTTCAAGCAGATAAATGGGCTCTAAATCTATAAAAGAAAAAAATGAAATAAGGGCTTTAAAAAATTCTAAATATATAAGCAGCTCATCTCCTGATATATACTTTATGCATAAAAATTATAGTTGGAACAAAATTTCTTATTATATCAACACACACATACTCATTCATTGTCTACAGTAGAAGAATGATTGCACCATCTGCCTAGATTTGAATAAAACATAGTATGCCATTTCTTTCACTGGCTGGAAAATTTCAACTAGAAATAAGGGAAATAGTCAATGACTCCACCTTGAAATCACCCATAGAAAAGACTTAATTACTTAGAAATTTGTGAGGTTTAATTAAAAATGAAATATTTTATGTGGTTGCTTCTGTTTACATAATTTTAGAATGGCTTTAAATTTACACTGTCATTGTTCCATAGAACAAAACTACTGTTGTGGTGATAAATTGTTTGGAAGCATTTGAGCATGGGGGGATGGGCAGGGAGGGGTAGATTAATGTAGTCAATAAACTTGAACTTTTTTAAATCAGAAAGACCTATATTTAAATCCAAGTTCTCTTACTTATTTGATTATGTAACTTTCACCAAATTACTAACCTATGAGCTTTGGTTGCTTTTTGTCACCTTAAAATGAGGACAATAAATAACCTTGGGATGCTGAGAAAATTGAGAGATTGCATGTAAGATCCCAGGTGCATAATTTCTCATTAGATAATAGTTATTATTATTATTATTATTAATTTATTTTTAAATAATTATATAAGCTCATGTGTTTTAGATAGTCCATGTACTGTAGATCATTTTTACTCTTGGATCTCTTTTGCCTGGTAAACTTCATATCTTGTAGGGAAGACTGAGATCAGATATTTTCTTAACCAATTTCAGAAGACCAGTGAGGGCTTTCTATAGCAGATGCAGCTGGCTGTCTACTCAAGTGGCTTTCAAACTCTCTTGCTTTGACCTGCACTAAGAAATTTATCTTACATCATGACTGAATATACACACACATAACTGAAATGTAAGTTTCATAAACCATGTTAACACCTATTAGGCATGATGAAGTTATCACTTGCTTTACTTTTATTTTATTTTATTTTATTTTGTAAAATGTTGATTACACTTCTCTAAATTGATTTCATGATCCCCTAATGGGTTGCAACTTGAAGCTTGAAATTATTAATCAACCCAATAATCATCCCCTTCCTCCTTCCCTCTCTGTTTAAATAACAAAACGTGACTTCATTCAGATATTTACCTCAAGGAAGTCAGTCTATTTTAAAGGCAAATACTGACTGAGCTGCCCTTGTCAGTGATTAGTTTGGCGTGAGCATGTGGTGTGGTTCTGACCAATATAAGGAGAGATTATCTCTCTGGTTTCTTTTCTTATAAAGGTACTAGTTCCATCCATGAGGATTCTACTTTCATGACCTAATCCCTCCCAGAGGCCCCACTTCTTAATACCATCCCCCTGGGAATTAGGATTTCAACATGTGAATTTGGGAAGAGGACAGAAACATTCAATCCATTACACCTTGAAAAGGAGATCTTAATACAGACAGATCAAAAAAGTAGCAGCTCTTGATTCAAATTCTCTGCCTTTATCATCATGAAGAGCATTGAGTAATGTATAGAACTGTTGAATCACTATATTGTACACCCGAAACTAATATAACACTATATGTTAACTATCCTGGAATTAAAATTAAAAACTTAGTAAAAGAAATCACTGGCCCTAAAAGACTCTGATCGGTTATCATTTCATTATGATCAATTGTTCACCAACCCATAATCAACATCTTTTATATAGAATGACATATATACTATAATGATATGTCTTCCTTTCTAGAAAACTGAAATTTGAAATACCAATTATTTCTTATTACTACTAATAGATGGATATAAAAAGTGATTTTCAGCAATTTGCCAACCAACTTCAATGAGCGATATGCTACTCCCTATTTTTAATGTGCACATTGTATTTAAAGACCTAATCTTGGCAATCTTGAGGGAAAAAAGCAATGACTGGCAAACCTTCAGTTTTCTTTTTCTTTTCTTCTTTTTTTCTTAATGTAGGTGCCCTACCCAGCCTGGAGCCCAACATGGGGCTTGAACTCATGATCCTGAGATCAACACCTGAGCTGAGATCAAGAGCAGGATGCTCAACCAACAGAGCCACCCACACACCCCTCTAGTTTTCTCATATATGGTAAAAGCTGTCAAATATGGCTACTTTCATATTACAACAGAATCACTGACTAGACAATGAAAAATATTCAGTCAACTTAATATTGCTTAATAAAAAGTTGCTTAATAAAAAGTTATGTGGTACCCAGTTTAAATATTTTCTACAGCTGCTTCCAGGGATGTTAACTGAGTTTGTTGTTGTGGCTGTATTCAGCTGGTGGCTAAGTTGAGCTGGAAAGTTCAAGAAGGTCTCTCTAACTTGTCTGGGGCTTTGGTGCTATTGAGTGGGGTACTTTAATCATTCCCTATGTAGCCTTTCTTTTCACGTAGTGCCTCCAAGGATATGCTACCTCTCCAGCAGGATAGCTTGGATTTCTGGATACCATGTTCCAGCTTTAAATATCTCTGTACATTGATTTTTATCTGAGAAGTAAAATTAATTTACTTTTGGAATAACATCTTAACTCCCATTGTTAAAATAAATTGAGGTGTCCAGACTTAAAATTGGAAAACATTTTTAACTTTACAAAAGTATTTTCCTAAAGTAACAAAGGCTTCTATTTTTTAAATACAAAAAACATGTTTTCAGGGAAATATGTCTTGGAAAGAAAAAAAGGATTTTTTCCCCCCTTAAGATTATAAAACATTAGGCCACTTGGTTCAGTCAGTGCATTTTTTTCCCTTCCTTCCTTTTGGACAAAGTACTTTACAATCAGAACTTATTATGTGTTAAAGTATTAAAAGTTTCTCCAGGGTTTCCTAAAGTGTTCATGAAATATTTACTTGAGAAAGTGGAGGAGAAAAAGAGGTTACAAAAGCAAATGTTAATAACCTATCACTGTGGCAAAAAAAAAAATTGTCTAAAATAAGTGATAAAAAGAAAATTAGGTAATCTTGTTTGAGAATAGAAGAAATCTAGAATTGCTTTTATTCCATTATAGTTACAATCCATTATACTCAGACTCAAAGAAAACTCTGAAGGTAACAAAACAATTTATTTCTCAGATTCAGGATAGTTATAAAACTCTAAAAACGTATAATCAGTTAAAAAAGAAAAAGCAGTCATCAAATTAGAAAATTTGATTCAGTAGTTCAGATTCTATCTGCAGCATGGCCAAGGATATATATTTGTTAAAAGAAACCATTGCTCTTGATAATAAAGTGGTAAACATTCAATTATTAATGTTTGGGAGTAAATAAGGTAAATATTGTTTTGTAAGTATTTGAATTGTTTTTTTCAATTCCCGGCAGAGAACCAGATGCAATCAACACTTTTCATGTAGGACAATCAAACGTAAAGTATTTCTTATGCTAATAAATAATTTGCTTCCACTTTAAAAAATTTCACCAGAACTTTCACTCATGTTCCTTTCTGCTTCAGAAATGAACAGTTGTTTACTAAACATTCATGGATGCTTATGATTATACTGTGTTTCATTATCATGAATGTTTATAATGCACTTAATAACAAAATAGATATTACCTATTGGTTTAACTTGTATTCGTTTTAAAAAGTCCTACTTTCAGATCCTTATGATGGGTCTAGAGAGGAAAGTAAAAAATGTAGATGTCATATCCTCCTATAAACTCACAGTGCAGGGGCACCTGGGTGGCTCAGTGGGTTAAGCCTCTGCCTTTGGCTCAGGTCATGATTTCGGGGTCCTGGGATTGAGCCCCACATCAGGCTCTCTGCTCGGCGGGGAGCCTGCTTCCTACTCTCTCTCTCTGCCTGCTTCTCTGCCTACTCGTGATCTCTGTCTATCAAGTGAATAAATAAAATCTTTAAAAAAAATAAATAAACTCATAGTGCATCTGAAACAATCTCTGAAGTATTCTCTACCAGTTTTATTCCCAACTTGACCAGTCAGAAAAATATTTTCAGTGTTATAAATAAATAGTCTCAGGGCAAAGATAAAAAGCCCAAGGTACCAAAACTGAAAAATACAACATGGTCTCAGGGTTATTATGATAAATCAGAGGCTGTAAGACCCTTTAAGATATTAGAATGATGTCAAGCAATGCCTCATAGGCCATGTGAGCTGCGGAACAATATGAGCATTCTCCACAGCACCCTGCATCTCAGCCCACACTAGAAGGGACCTAAAAGAGATTTATAGAAGTGACTTCTGTCTAATGGAGTAAACTGATCTGCTACAGAAGGCTCACAAAGTTTTTAAGAAAAACTTTGTATTGATGAAGATACCATCGGCCAACTAAAGGAGACAGAAGCAAAATGAAAAGCTATCTCTAGGCCCCTAGCTCTCTATAGGTCCTTTCTTCAGAAGACTTTTTCTTAACCCCTCCTCTACAAACAAAAATATTGCTGCATCAATCATCTATTGCTTTGCAACAAACCATCCCAAAACATAATGGCTGAAACGATGATTTTTAAATTTCCTGTTTCTGTGGACTGACTAGTGGCTCTTCTGCTCTAAAACAGTGACAGCAGAAATCACTCATGTGACTGCACTGAGATGGTAGCG
Source organism: Lontra canadensis (assembly GCF_010015895.1). NCBI lineage: Eukaryota > Metazoa > Chordata > Mammalia > Carnivora > Mustelidae > Lontra > Lontra canadensis. Next base: position 11,868,585 of record NW_022631006.1, read on the forward strand.
AAGCTGAGCTAGGAGACTCAAGAAGACCTCTCCCACTTATCTGGGCCCTTGATGCTACTGGTATCTCAGTTCTTCCCTATGAGGCCTTTCCTTCCCTGTGGTATCTCTAGGGACTCTCCGAATGTCCCTCTCTCCATCAGGATAACCTGGAATTCGAACATGATGACTCAGGAAACCAAGAGCATGAAAGCAGAAACCCTCAGGCCTTACTTTCACATTTTGTTGGTCACAGAAAGTTATCAGACCAGCCCAGATTGAAGAGGAAGGAAATCCGTCTTCACCCCTTGTAGGGAGGAAGGGTATGCTTGTAGAGGAAGTAAGGAATTGTTTGGCGGCTATCTTTGAAGACTCTTTCACAGTCCACCCTCTGGCCACAATTCTTGCCCAACCCATATGCAAAATGTACTCACCATGTACCCTAAAAATATTATTCCACTATGACATAAGTTTTAACTTCAGTATCTTACGGTCTAAGTCAGGATAAAAGTCCTCAGGACTTTTATCAGGAACAGTCCAAGGACAGTTCCTTGGGTGTAGCTGCTTGGGAATGGCCTCTCAGTCCAGGTGTTCTAGGATAGAAAAACCACACAGACCCTCTCAGTCAAAAGTCAAGGGACAGGGAAACAAGAGCTAAAATTGTCAGAGCACCAATACTAAGGGCAAGGGGACAGCCCTTGACTGTCATTCAGTTCATTCCTTTGGTAGTGATTTCCTAATCCATCACTTGCCTTGTTTCCTGATCCTCCCTTCAGTCTGCTCTACCATTCAATTATACATGCTTCCTTTTTTCATAAGAAATGAAAAGTGCTGGGTTGGAAATATCTCATCTAAATTCAGCTTTAAAACTGAATAGTTCCTGCTTTAGCTCATTTCTTCTCATACATTACCATCAGTGGTTAAAAGTTAATTGATGGGCGGGTGGCTTAGCCATTAAGCATCCAACTCTTGATTTCGGCTCAGGTCATGATCTCAGGGTCATAAGACTGAGCCCCATGTTGGGCTCTGCGCTCAGCATGGAGTCTGGTTGAGATTTTCTCTCTCTTTGTCTCTACCCCTCCCCCACTTGCTCTCTTGCCCTTTCAGAATAAATAAATAAAATCTTTTTTAAAAAGTTAATTGATATTTTTACCACTCTGTATGGCAATCTCCTTAAGAGATCTGTAAGATCATAAGGTTTATTTTCATTCTTCTCTATGACAAGTAAAAATATTGCTAAGCATTCCTTTATTGCATAACCCAGGTCCTACTTTTTTTTTTTAAGCATTTGATGACTTTTTTACTGCCTTTGCACCCTCTCCTGTTCATTTGCTATTCTTCAAGCCTTTGCTAATAACCTCCTAACCACCAGTATTATCTTTCTCTTGCTTCTGTAGCAAATCACTACAAACTTAGCAGGCGTAGGCAACACAAATTTATTATTATCTAGCTTTGTAGATTAGAAGTCCAACACAGATCTCACAGGAATAAAATCAAGATGTTAACTGAACTGTATTCCCTTCTGGAGGCTCTAGGAGGGAATCTGTTCCCTTGCCTTTTCCAGCTTCTAGAGGCCTTCTGCATTCTTTGGCTTGTGGTTCCCTTCAGCAATCTGCAAAGCCAGCAACAGTGGGCTGAGTTCTCATTTTGTATCACACCTAACCTTCTCTTATGTATCCCTTTTCCATTTTAAGGATCCTTGTGCTTGTATTGGGCCCACCTGGATAATCCAGGATACTCTCCCCATCTCAAGATGATTAATCACATCTGCAAACTTCTTCTTATCACAGAAGGCAACATATACATAAATTCTGGGGATTAGGATGTGGACATCTCTGCTGGGGCAGGGCATTATTCTGTCTACTACACTGTCTTTTCTGCCTCAACTAACAGTATTCTTATCATTTTTCCAAGCTCCACCTACCACCTTGTCCTAAAGCCAACACTCCATGTTTCAGCTTTTTGTTAGAATACCCCTCTCCAGATACCAATTTCTGTATCTACTACTAAACAACAAACCACCCTAAAATGTAGTGTTTTAAGATGATTCATTATTTCTCCCAATTCTGTTTGAATGCTTAGGTTTTTTGTTCCGCATGTATGCTAGGATCACTTCTACAGCTGCATTCAGCTGACTTCACTCACTCATCAGATGTGGCAAGGGCACGACTGGCACTCATCAGATGTGACAAGGGCACAACAACTCTTCAGTCTGTTGAGGCAGACTGAAGAAGCTGACAGCTAGAGATTGTTGACCTCCCTCCTTGCAGCTAGGTAACAAGTCCTTTCTTGAAGGTGAATCTGACAGCATATCTCGTCGCTTATCACAATCCACTGCTTGCTTCACATAGGTCTATTTCTCCATATGTGTTTAGGGAGTTGCTCCTACAGGATTGAAGGGGTCACTTTTCCTGATGGAAGAATGGAGATTAGTGGAGCAAACTACACCCGCTGCTGTGGTCAGGCTAGAGAATTCAATCAGTACTCATCGTCTCCCCCTCCACTATTCATTTGGATTTCTCTTACTGTCCACTATTACCTATGCTGCCCTCACTGGCTTCGCTGAAACTCAGTGAACTCAGTTGCAACTCAACCCTCATTCACTGAGAGGCCTGAATTTCTGTCATCACTCATTTTCAGGGTGAGGTTGCTATACCTATTCATTAGAGTTACAATTTGTTAAGTGTATCATGTGAGCTCCTCACTTATTCCATCCTGCCCTGATTGTGTAGCAGGATCTCTACCTCTTCCTGTTGATCATAGTAAATTAGCCTTGGCAGGATGGTGACTCTTTTTCTTGCCTACTGGTCTCTGGACCCAAGGAGCCCAGAGTACCAGGGAAGCATCCGAAGCTTATTATTTCAATGTGATTTTTGCTACATTTTTTGACATAAGTGTGTCCCTTTAGGGACCAAGACCTCTCACTATGAGGACTTCAGAACTGTGAAGACAGGGAGCACAAAGTACCCTAGGTTTATTAAAGGTAATATAGTGGGGGCACTTCTGCTTCCACTCCTTGGTTCCTATACCCATATATTTTGTACTGGGGCACAGGGCTGTATAAAAATCTTGGATCCAATGCATATAATACATTTTTGAGTATGGCATCTTTGCAGAGTATTGTTTTGGAACTGGTGTTCAGCTCTACCTTTAGCTAGTTGTTCCAATGCTGCTAGGCTGGCAGTTTCTGGTTGGTGAGATATGTGATATTATCAGTGGATCCTGTGGATATGGGTCCACTCTTGTACTTCCCTGATATTATGTGGAATCCTATGCTAGTGAATCGAACATTAGGAAAGCATTCAAATGGTGGTACTGGCTGAGATTCTGTGGGCCAAGAAAGCAAAGCCATACCTGTAATATGTGTCTTGTTCTGTGAGGAAGAACTTCTGGTTTCTCACTGGAAACTCAGTCTTGCTTTTTATTGCTGGTAGGTTGGGCCACTCAGCAGCAACAGGAGCTAAATCAGCCTTGATCAGAGGAAATTCATGCTGTTGAACCCAGGGTGAGTTTTCATCTTTGCAACAGTGAACATTGCATTCATGTGCTTGTTGGGCCAGCATTGGGTGGCTAACAGTTAAGGAAGGAAGGATGAGGTCAGTGGGACAATTTGTTCAGTCTTCTTTATTGTCAGTGCATCTCTAGTAGTGACACTCACTGGTGGGGGTTGCATGTAATTTCCTTTTTTACAACAAAGAGTAATGACTAATATTAGCACTGTTATCAGTAAAAAAACTTTCCCCTCATGCTTTTTTTAAAAAATACAATGTTAACATGCAGCTTATGGTTTCAAGTACAACTTTCAACTAAGGTTAGACTTTTATGGCTTGTTTGTTTTTTTACTTTTTATTTTGAAATGAGTTGAACATCCAGGAAAGCTGCAAGACCAGTAGAAAGAACTTCTGTATACTCTTCACCCAGATTACCAATTGTTCCCTTCATGCTACATGAGCCCATGGTTTTCATCGGCATGCTATGGGGGTTTAGATAGTCTGTGAAATGGGCACAATACTGGTGTCTGTCTCGCAGGACCATTGCCAAGACTGAATGAGTTCCAGATATGAAAATAAGACACAAATGAATGGCTGTCTCAAAGCCTAACAGGACCTCTGTCCAACTTTGGAGCACAGTTTTTGGGAAAAAGTAAAGAAGTGATCCGGTCCTTCAGGGTGAAGGAAGTGGGAGCTAAAAAGTCTTCCAGAAGTGACCTCTCATGCCAGTATTTAAGATCCAGCCATCCAGGATCCCAGCAAAACCATGATTTCCATGTTCTGCCAAGTAAGGTTGGACTTTATTGGAATTTACAATTTTCTATTCTTAGGCTATATTTTATCTTCCAGCTCTGATATTGAATTTTTATTTCAACATTCATATTTTTCAATTTACAGGATCTTTTTATTCTTATACTATCACACAGCTATACAATATAATCTCTTTCTTTTAAAGATATTTTATGGTTTTTATTTTTTATTATTATCAGCTTGTCTGGTTCCTTTGGATTTTCCCCCTCCTTGTTAATTCCCCCCTCCTTTTATTTGGAGGCTTTCATTTCACCAAGTGTTGAGTGATACCCATTTATGGATGTTGATTTTTTTGGCTAGTCGTCTTCATTAAGCTCTCATTAAGTGTTTTGCCCAAACTTTACAATGGTATTTTGTTAGTATTGGAGGCAAAATTTTGGTAAAATTATTACCTGCAGTAACATGGAAGACAGAAAATGTACCTAATGCACTCATGGCATTCGGTGAGATTTTAAGGGAAAATTTTGAAAAAATAAGGTGGCTGCTACTAGCTGCAACTGATAAAATACCCTAAGAAAAAAGCAAGCTCAAAAATAAGGAGGTGGGTAAGCAAACAGAATTGAAATGGAATACAGAGCTTAGGTAGGCAGGGCTAGAAAATGAACTGCCTTTCACCAAATCAAAAGTGTCATAGTTAAATGAGGGCTTAGGACAAAGACAAAATCCAGTATATTGCCATTACCATGGACTCAAGAAAAAGCTTATAGTTCAATGTGACTTTTGCTACATTTTTTGACAAAAGTATGTCCCTGGGGCGCCTGGGTGGCTCAGTGGGTTGAGGCCTCTGCCTTCAGCTCAGGTCATGATCCCGGGGTCCTGGGATCGAGCCCCACATCGGGCTCTCTGCTCAGCGGGGAGCCTGCTTACCCCCCTGCTGCCCCTCTGCCTGCCTCTCTGCCTACTTGTGATCTGTCAAATAAATAAATAAAATCTTAAAAAAAAAAAAAGTATGTCCCTTTAGGGATCAAGACCTCTCACTATGCAGACTTCAGAATTGTAAAGACAGGGAGCACAAAGTATCCTAGGTTCATTAAAGGTAATATAGTGGGGGGCATGTCTTCCACCCCTTTGTTCCTATACCCATATTTTTCCATCCCTCTGAAGGGATGAAAGGGGATGGCTTTCCCTTGAACTAAAGAACTACCTCTAAGATTAAGGGATTAACTAATTAAGACTAATAAGAAGACTAATATCCTCAAGATATACATGTCTATAAACTAAGTTATGAGTACTTGGAACATCTTGAGCTGAACTAGTTAATAACAATTTCCAATCCTTTTCTGCTACAGTCTTCCCATTCTTTACTCACACAGTGACTCCTATATTTGGGTGAACCCTAGTTCCTTTATTAAACATCTTTATTCATGTAAAACTTGTAATGAATCTTCTTTCCTCACCAAATCCAGACTAAAACACATGGCTGGCCTAGAAAAGAGAGCCTAAGGCAAAAATTTAATAGATTACTTTATTAGAAAGAGCAATCCATGCTTGTGAAGGTTAGGAAGAAGAAAGGCTACCAAGGATGAGAAGCAAAGGCAAACTGATAAGTTACTGTATAGGACTTGGTTTCTGTTTCATCAAAAGCCATAAAGAGACAGCCACTCACTTGGCAAGTACATTTGCTTAGCTACATGGTGCATTTCTGGGCAGGAGGGTGAAAAACTGTGTCTCAGATCGGTCTATCAGAAGAAAGAGAAATTGATCTGAGAGCTTTTTCTAGTTCATTGATCCAAGTTTTCCGAACAGTTAACTTCACTGCTCTTCCACATACATCACCTAGCCATTCTGACAGTCACTGGGGAAACCTTGGGGCATGGTGCTTCCTAGAGTGCAGAAGTGTTGGGATAGGTCTGGGATTTTGAGTATGTGGCTAGTTGACCTCAGGCAGAGGAATCACTGTCTGTCACTACCTATGCAGGGTGGTAGCTATGGCTGAGTGGTTAGTGGCCTGGGAAACAGAAGCCAAGAATCTGCGAAGGCACTTGAGGAAGATGTGTCTGATACTGAATCTAAAGACAAAGTTATCTGTTGGCACAATAATGCTGTATAATAAACAGCTATAGACCTTCAGTGGCACAGTGGACATCCCTTGCTCACACATCTGGAATCAGAAAGGTGTCAGGTGGTTCTGCTGATCCCAGAGGAGATTGTCCACCTTATCTGGGGGTTGACTGGCTATCAGCTAATCTAGACAGGATTCAGCTTGGGTAACCAATTAACTTGGTTCTACTCCATGTGTCTCTAACCCCCCAGCAGGCTAACCCAAACATGTACGTGCTCATGGCAACAGCAGAAGCACAGGATTAAGTAAAAATTCATTAGATCTTTGGAAATAAATATGGTCCAGAGTCAGAGTGAAAGGGTACTTCAAAGGAGAATGAAAAAGGACCATGAATACAGGAAAAGTAAAGAATTAGCGACATTTTTACAGTCTATCATACCAAAGAAAAACAAAACAATTCATTGTTCTAAAAGGTATTATTATTGTTTTCTTTGGAAAAACTTAAGATTTTATCTGGCCTTAGTTATAAATTAGGCTCTTACAAAGTCTGTGGGTCATCATTTTTATGCCAGCTGTAAGATGGCGGCAAATCCCCTCCATTTACCTGTTATGTTTAGTTGGTTTGTAAAGCCAGTTAAATGGCAATAGATTTTGGCTCAGGGCAGTCCAAATTTAGCCCAGAGAAATCCAACTTTGGCCCTGCTTAAATCAATTAGAGGCCTCCTCTGTTCCCAATGCCAAGTTCTAAACATGAAGAAATCTATTTTAATTCCATTCTTGTAAAATAAGTACTAAATAGGCAAGCCAGTTGATTTGGCTAGAACTATGGGACTAATAATGTTCAAACCTTATATAATCCACATTACTTTTTATGAAATAGCATAATAAAATGGTGACTTCACCGAACCAAATCAGAAGTCCCAGATGCTAGACCAGATCCTACAACTAGCTGTGTGACCCATGAGCAAGTTACTTAATCTCTTTAGGTAGCAGCTGCCTATATAATCAGGGATTGTTCTAAACTGTAATGTTCCAACTATCCCATATCCACAAGATGTGAGTAGGCATTACTTATTCAAATAAGTTTAAGAAATACTAATTTAAAATTCAAAATGTTTATTTCAAGACTTTTCAGCATTTTTAAGCTCTATCTTTTGAATTAGAGGGGAATATAATGTGCAGAAAACAAATTTCACCAATGACTCATTTGTTCATAAAACATGTTATCTGTTGCCCTGAATATACTTAGGTAAATGTACCATTATTGCTAGCATCCACAAGGTTGAATTTATCAGTCACGGTCCCAGAAAGAAACAGAGGACGACTTCACACAGGGACATTGAAAAATATAATAAAATGACTATTTACAAAAGTATATAGGCAGGGTGTAAGGAAGCCAACAAGGAATAATGAACTACTCTGAGGACAGTTACACCTGGGAGCTGTTAATTCCTGTAAATGGATGGAGCAGGGACCTGAAATTAGACAGTAACTGGGATAATATGTGGAAAGAGATGCCCTGATAGGATGATCTCCAGTAGAGGTACACAGCCAACCCATGGTAACCTGGCAGGAAAGGAGCCAGGGAAATAACACAATTTCATTTTCCTTCAACCTCTGATCTCTTGCGAGTGCTTTCATCTGTTGAACCTAACAAAAAGGCAGAGGGGCAGGAGACCCACCTCACAGAGCAGAAAGCACAATGGAAAAGAGTGGAGGGCAAATCCAAAAAGAAGCTATCCCGGACAGTAGGGTTCCATTCATAAGCAGCTAGATTAGGTGATTAAATGATGTCCTCAGGACTCAGTCTTACCTCTCCACTCTGCTTTCCTTTGCTGGCTTAATTCTAAGGCAAGTTCCTACCATCTGCTGCACAGATGCCATCAGCAGCTCTAGGGTTATAGCATGGTTAGTATGCATTTTCAGATAAAATAATAAAAAGAGTAAACACATATATAGCACTTAGTATACGTCAAGTGCTGTTGAAAGCTCCTTAGATACCTTAACTCAGTTAATCCTCATATTAATCCTGTAAGGGAGCTACTGTACTACCATTCTTTAGAAATGAAGAAACTGACAAGGATGAAGAAATGAAGAATCCTGAAAAGGATAAGCTGAGATTTACATTCAGGTAGTTAGCTCTAGAGTCTGTAGTTGTTAACTACTGCACCATATTGCTTTTTGAAAAATAAACGCAATCTCCTACAGCATTCATACCACTTATCAAAAAGGATGCCAAATCATATGCTCATCCTTGTCAATCACTGGGCATTTTGCTTGCTAAACTGGATCACATGCCCTCATGATTGCCAGGAATTTCTCCTTAAAAAAGATGTCAGGAAAATGTAAAAAGCGACAGATGTCCATCAAAGGCAGTAGAGACTTAAAGAAATAACCCTAGGGACTGAAGCCACAATTCCAGTTCTGCCTGTGTCTGCCATAAACCTGCAGCAAATTATTTATGACTTCATTTTCAGCAAGAAGATTCTGACCTGTCTTACCTCCAAATGTGGTAGTGAGTAGAAAAGGAAAAATACGAAGATCCCTAAACAACTATCTAATTAGATCTAATTACATAGATATAAATATATTAAAATATAGTAATAAAACTGAGATATGCCAAACTTAAGCAAATAACTTCTGAAATGAGTTTTTCAATCAATGCTATCTCTGAAAATTCCTTTAGAAATAACTCCCTTTAAAAAAATATGAGATAAATGAATGAAACCTTATTTTTTCAAATGGTCTTACAGGCATTACACATTATTATTTCCTAAGAATAAAGAAAGCACAATTTAGGTTTATTGATTTTTAGCAAAATAAAATGACATAGTAGCTTCTTAAAAACTAATGGATAAGTTTTCTTGTTTCCTTGTCTCCAGAGCATTTGGCATTCTTTATCAATTGGTACATAAAAGAGTAGAAAAATAAGAGATTGTCATATTGTCCCTGGTATTTCTCTTTTAATATATCAGTGTGGTAGTCTACCAGAAAATAGTAAATGGCTTCAATTGTGGAAAGGAAGGTATCTGGCTTTCCTTTCTGATGGCGCCAAAAGCAAGTTTTTCTTGTTTTCAACTCAACTTGTAACAGTCCTGCCAAAAAGAAATACAAAAAAGTATAAATATTTCTTCTTAACCACAGAGTCTGGCACAATAATGATAATTTCTTTTAATTATTTTAAGAATTTCAAAAAAAGGATTTTTTTAAGAGTAAAGATGAGTTCCTTCAATCCCATTTCTAAATAGTATATTTTCTTAAATGCATTAAGGTATATACAGATGCAATATAAAGCACAGCAAACTCTTATACATGATAGTTACTTGTCTATAAATCTTAGAACTTGCAAAACCACGAGTTAAAAGTAGTTAACAATTAAGATGTTTACCTCTTTCTAACTTCTTTTCACCAGTGTCTTTTTTAATTTTAACTAGTGACAGGACTAAATTCACCAATATACAGAAGGGTTTCACTTCCTTGATGAACTGACATTTAAAACATCATCATACACAATGGAATACTATGCAGCCATCAAAAGAAATGAAATCTTGCCATTTGTGACGACGTGGATGGAACTAGAGGGTATCATGCTTAGCGAAATAAGTCAATCGGAGAAAGACAACTATCATATGATCTCCCTGATATGAGGGAGAGGAGATGCAACATGGGGGGTTAAGGGGGTAGGAGAAGAGTAAATGAAACAAGATGGGATTGGGAGGGAGACAAACCATAAGTGACTCTTAATCTCACAAAACAAACTGAGGGTTGATGGGGGGAAGGGAGTTGGGAGGGGTGGTGGGGTTATGGACATTGGGGAGGGTATGTGCTGTGGTGAGTGCTGTGAAGTGTGTAATCCTGGCAATTCACAGACCTGTACCCCTGGGGATAAAAATATATTATATGTTTATAAAAAATAAAATTAAAAAAAAAATCATTGTAAAACTCACTGAAAGAGATAGGCAAATTAATGGCTCTTAATATGGTTAAAAGTTTATTTCTGGACTACCACTTTTCAGTTATATCTTCATGAACAGAGTACCTAGAGTTGTTTCCTTGGCTCTGCCACATTTGTTGAGTGAAACCTCAATGACACAGTCAGCTAGAATGCCTTATTCCCTGTGCACTTAAAGAGGAAGTAATTCATATCACAGAACAGGATTCTCATCTCTTAAAACTCAGATGTTAACATACAAACGCAAAATACTTTCAGCGCTTTGGACCAGTACTTAGACTCACATATTTATTTTGCTATACTTTTTTTTTTTTTAAGATTTTCTTTATTTATTTGGCAGAGAGAGAAATCACAAGTAGACAGAGAGGCAAGCAGAGAGAGAGGGAGAAGCAGCCTCCCCAATGAGCAGAAAGCCCAATGCGGGGCTCAATCCCAGGACCCTGAGATTGTGACCTGAGCCAAAGTCAGGGGCTAAACCCACTGAGCCACCCAGGTTCCCCTTATTTTGCTATACTTTTTAAAAAAAAGCATATTTATTTTAAAGTGAGAAGTAAAAGGGAGAAGGAATGTATTTCAGCAAAGTCGGTTAAAAGAATGGCAAGCAAAGAAAACAATAAACATCTATGCAAATCCAAATAAACGCTGCCCAATGAAACAAAAACAATAATAGTATCTAATTTGTAGGCTGAAGATAAAGGACAGAACAAAAATAATGAAGACAATAACAGTAACTTGGTGGACAGGGTGAGAGCTGAATCAAACTTAAGTGTAGTCAATCCTTAAAGTGTTAAAAAGGAGAGGCAAAAATACTGACTTTGAATTATTCTAAGTTACATGTGCACAGTCCAGTTTTCTAAAGGAAACAAAATATGTATATTAAAAAAATGAAATAAGAAAAAATAAAAAACTTGATTGATCAAAGTCAAGAAAAAAAGAAAAAACAGAACAAATAAAATTTTAGATGGTAGAAATATGTCCAAAAATATCAATACTTAAAACAAATGTGAAAGATGAATATTAAGGAAAGTCAAATTATGATCACAGCAAGACAGCACTTTATATCCACTATATTGGCAAAAATCAAAACATTTGACAATACCAAGGTAGGCGGCATCGTGGATCAATGGGGACTCTTATACTTTAATGATGGGTGTGAAAGTTTATATACCTACACTTTGGAAGACAACTGGCATTATCTTGTAGAAGTAAGCATTTTCATATGCAACAACCCAACAATGTCCAATGACCCAACAATGTCCACCTCTAGGAGTGTTTCCTTAAGGAACCTTGTACATGCATAAGAATTTTTGTAGGTGCACTATTTGTAAGAGCAAAAACTAGAAACAACTCAAGTGTTTCATCCACAGGAAACTGGATAAACTGTAGTATTTTAACACAGTCAGATAATATATAGCAATGAAAATGAATAAACTATAGCTAATCATATAACACCACGGACAAACCTTAGAAACAAAATGGTCACTTCAGGTCCCCAAGAATACAACATGCAGGTAAAATAAAGAAAACTAAACAATATGAAGATTATGAAAATAATGTATATGATAAAACACAAAGGAATGATAAAACCATAATTCAAGAGAACAGTTAACTGTTACCAGGGGAGAAGCAGAGTGGCAGAGGAGAGAACATAGGTAGAAAAAAGTTGTTGATAGAATTCCAGGGCTTGGATTCTTAATTATTCATTATCTCATTATGTGCTATGACATTATATTATACATATCCTTTCACATTTATCATAATTTAGTTTTAAAAATAATATAAAAAACACCTTTGCCTATTTATGGCAGAACAGGAGCTAGAAGTCAGGTCCGGCCCTAATCTTTCCATTTAGGCTCACAACACAAATCTAATCATGTCAATGTCTGGCATTAAATTCTCTAATACTGCCATAGCACCTGTGGAAAAAAGTCCAAATTCCCAGCCATGGTATTCAAGGGCATTCATAATTTGCATTTCTTCAGTTGTTTCTCCTACCATTCTCATGTGCATACACATTCTACCCCATATGCAACTTTTTCAGTCTCCTGAATGCAGGATGATGTTTCTGTATTTTTGTGTATGTCATTCCCTTTATCTGAGATGCCTGACAACTTAGCCCTTTATCCATCAAGATTTCAACATAAACAGTTAATCCATCCAAGGACTCTGGGTAGAGCAGGGTTTGTCTCCTCAATGCTACCATCATATTCAAAACTTACTGAATTTTCTTACCTGCTTACCTGCCTGCATCCCACAACAGATTACGTGGCAGACAATGCCCACTGTCTTCTCAATACTCATTTCCCCCTTCTCTCAATATTAACAAATCTCAATCCTGTTCAGTGTGGCATGTGTCCAGCTAAAAACAGTTTCCCAGCTTTATTAATGGCCAGAGTGGTCATGTGAACCATTCTGGCCAAAGAAAGGAAAAATGAAATCTCCTAAGTGGAAATTCCAAAAAGCTATTATTATTATATTTATTTTTTAATGAAAGAGCCAGACTCAGTGGGCACGTACATATTGCCCTGTCCTTTGTCTTGCCTGGAATATATATGGGATGTCTTGGCACCTAGCGGCTATCTTATAAGTATGGGAGTGAAAATGATGAAGGAAGAAAACAGAATGAGTCTGAGTCCTTAACAGGCATTGTGAAATCGTTGTAACAGCTTTGGACTACCCATTTCTGGACTTGAACCTATAAAAAGTAAAAACCCAACTTGTTTTCAGATTCTTTTTTTTTTTTTTTTTAAGATTTTATTTATTTATTTGAGAAAGAATGAGTGAGAGAGGAGAAGGTCAGAGAGAGAAGCAGACTCCCCAAGGAGCTGGGAGCCCGATGCTGGACTTGATCCTAGAAGTCTGGGATCATGACCTGAGCTGAAGGCAGTTGCTCAACCAACTGAGCCACCCAGACACCCTTGTTTTCAGATTCTATCTGGGCTTCCATTTCATGTTGTAAGACACAACCCTAACCAACAGCCACTGTGATCACCTGGAAGGTAGAGAAACTGTTTTATTCTCCTTCATATACCCCAGTCTAGGACACCACCCATCCAGGAAGAGGTATTCAACAAATAGTACTGAATAAATGGACAAATCGCCAAAGTTTGAAAGTATTTTATCTAGATATTTTGAAAATATTTCAATTTGAATAATTTTGATTCAAAGAAACACAAAAGTTGTAAAAACCCAAACCAAACTCTACTGAACTATTTGTGTTAATGTTAATTATATCCAAGAAGTAGGTAGACATTTGAAAATATTCTAAGTAATCAGTATAATTAAAATCTTACCATAGGATCTGACAGCACATGCAATTTCTTAAAAAAAAAAAAAAAAAAACCTTAAGAGTAACTATTAAATGGTGCTGGTTTCTAATACACCTAATATGTTCTAAAATGTTAAAAATGATAATCAAGATTTAGTGATTATTTCCACTGTTCCATCCTGTTTTAAAGATTTGCTTGCAAGTATACAGAACCTTTTAAAACACACTGAAATACACAGGTATGGGATTTATTTTTAAAAGTTCAACATATACACTAAAAAATTCTTTTGCTAGCATTTCTGGCCATCAATAACTTTATGATGAACTCAGCAAATTTTTTTAGCAGAACTTTAAAGCAGAGAATTATAAGTGGTTTTCTGTTCAAAATTATTGCCATCAAATGATAAAATGTTTTAAAACCCAAAGGCAATGATTTACAGCAAACATGGGTTGTTTCTTAAGGAAATAACTCAGTTCATCTGGAAACTGGTATTTCACGTATAGAGTCTATAAATATGTGCAGAGCCCCAAATATTCCCTATGGTGCAATAAGGAGCCAGAAGGGGTAGGGGCTGCAATAATACGTGAAGAAAAGACTGAATCTGTTTATTTCATGATTTTGAAGGGATTAAGAAATCCCTTTTAAAAATCTTCATGTAGCACAGAATTGAAATATATGATACTTACTATGTGATCTGGGAAGGAATAATAGAAATTTTTCCAAATCTGATTTTAAGCCTTAAGTTCAAATATGAACACTCTGAAAACAGATTTTGAATTGTACCTCAATGATTCCTTTTATAGATTTTTCTACTGTTCTCACTCATGTTCTTTCATTTGATCCTTTCAATTACCATATATGGTAATTATAAAGAGAGTGGCTCAGAAAAATCTTCAAACTGAGGAATAAGCTGGTGCTGTAACCATCCAAGGTAATATTGGCAGGTAGTACACCAAAAAGCAGGGCCTTGGGTTCCATCTCTCTATTAAACATCAGTGAAAGGTTCTTTCAGGTCTTATGCTCTGTAGTTTCTCTCTCCCTCTCCCTCTCACATTCCTCATTCCCCACTGTCTCTCTCTCTCTCTCACACACATACACACACTTTCTCTGTTTCTATCTTTCTGCCTATCTCTCTCACATACAAACACACAGACACACACACGACTAGAATGACAAAGCAATCTTCCTAAAAGTTATGTTGACCTCAGAGTTATGAACTATGTAAATTAAACTAAATCTAGTATTGTTACTAACTTTAGTTTGGGATTACTTACTACAAGTTAAACTCCAAAACGTATCATAAATTTTCTTTTCTAGGTGAGGTGCATTTTTAACAAATAGCCTGAGAAAAGTTCTATTTTGGCAACTGCCTAAAACCAACTGGGTAGCTCTCTTGCCTTCTAATCATACATGGTATACATACAAGGCCATCAAGAGCTGGAAATAAACCTAACGTTTTTAGAGAAACTACTGAAAAAACCTGAGGAACTGAGTAAGGTACAAGTAAACAAGAGAGGTAACATGAGCTTCTGTTCTTCATATTACTAGTTGTGCTACTTGGGCAAGCAAAACAACTCTTTTAAACCATTTTATTAGGAACTAAACTTTTCACTCTAAGAGAAAGAGTACAAAGGTAAAGCAAAAGAAAGAAAATCCCTGTAATGTTCAATCTTGGAACTGGAACTATCCATGTGAACGCATGATATATATCTATTTCCCTTGGCTCTATCCACTGAAACAATGACATCCAAGTTGTAATAAATTTGCCAGATCTTGGTTTCTAATATCACTCCCCACTAAAAAGAACCATAGCTCTTTTACATAATCACTGGTTCTATGTCTGGGGCAGGAAAAAAGTACAAGTTAACTTGGGACATCCCGTTGTACCAGAAAGACTAATAAGGCCATGCTACAAAGGACTTGAAGGGCTCCCACTGCAAAATTTGAGACAATTTGGACATCAAAAAGAATACAATCACAACATATTACATATGATAAAGGAAATCCATAAACCCATAGTGACCTCAAAAAGAGGCAGAAGGAGAGAGAAAAAAAGGGGGGGGAGGGGAGGGAGGAGAAGAGCTCTTTACCACCTAACAAATATAAAAGAAATAATACATTAAAATGTCATCATGTTGCAATCCTCAATTTGCTGATTTAGGCAAATTGTCAATAAATACTAAATCCACTCAGTGAAAAGCAGTTGGGAAATAGATAGTTCACAGTATCCAAGCATCACCCCAAAGACTACTACCAGTTTCAAAGAAGAAATGAACTTTTATAATACAGAGATATGGCAATCACCACTTTAATCAAATAATTAAAGTTATTACCAATAATGGAACTTATATGCCTCCTGATCTGACGCAATAAGTATACAACTTTACCTATGAATATGATAATCATATAATTTATCAGCTGAACAGCCATATTTCTGAGAGGGAAAGGGAATGCCATTAATAGTTAAATAAAAACAATAGGTATAAACTGGAATTGTCATGGAACAACCCTAGATTGATCCTTATCTCTAAGTATCCTTATAAAAACACTAAACTGAATCTAATCATGATGAAGCATTCAGACAACTGACCTGCCCTCTTCAAACAAGTCACAGAAAACAAAGACAGGGGACTGCTCTACATTAAAAGAGACTGAAGAGGTATAAAAACTACATGGAATGAGAGTTTACATGCTACATCAGAAGAAAAAAGCTACAAAAGATATTTTTGGATCAATTAGGGAAATGTAAATATGGACTGTATTAGATATTAGAAATTTTATTAATTTTCCCATTAACTTTTGCTAATGGTATTGAGATTATGCAATTATTCTTAAAAGATACATAGTTAGGTATTTAATGGTGAAGTATTGCAAAGCCTACAACTTATTTTCAAGTGGTTCAGCCAAAAATGTATACAATATCTAAGTATTCACACACATATAGTAGAGAAATAAACATGGAAAAACGTATGGGTATTTGATGCAATTCTTCCAATATATCTGCATGTTTGAAGTATCTGAAATGAAAGTTGGGGGAAGGAACAATCCACAAAAAAAAATTTTGTGTATTTTACCTTGAAGTCTCTCATCAGTGAATATTTTGTTTGTTTGGTTCCAGGTGCTATCTATAAATATAATTTTTTTCAGTGTTGTGTCTTGGCACTTGCTGTCATTCGAATCCTGTTCTTCAGTTTTCTTGCGTTTAATAAATGGCTTGTCGGGGTCGTCATTTTTGTCTTTAACATTATTTTGAATCCTTTTTTGCAGATGAAAAGAAATATCTTTTATTGAGACAGACTTAGGTCCAGGAAAAACAAGTGCAACCTAAAGCAAAGAAACTTAAGTTAGTAGTGTGCTGTTATGATCTTCAAAATGAATAAATTCTGACACTTTTAAAATTTAAAGAGAAACGAACATGCTGCATACCTGAGAAACAAGCATTAGGTTCTGTAACAACCACCTGAGCCATTTGAAAGTTAGTGTGTTTCTTTAATAAGGATGATAAAGTTTTTGGCTCTTCCCTAAGATTTAAAAATCATAATATACTAGCTAGAAGTATTGTTTCAAAATAATTGACAGAAGCCAAGTTAATTGTATCATGAATCAAAAAACTAACTACTGTAATATTTCACAGTATAAAATACAAAGTACGTGACACTAGGTAAAAGAACCAATGAAAAGCACTCAATAATTAAATACAATTTTCACAATTTCAATATAATAAGCAGAAGTCAAAAAAATAATACTATCACTGCTGGTGAGGATATGATGTTATGGGCCTTCATAGCCATTACTGATGTCAGGTTTCGATAGTATAACTCTTCATGAAAGCAGTTTGGCACTTTGAATAAGAGTCTTGAGGTGGTGGGTATTGGAGAGGGCACGGATTGCATGAAGCACTGGGTGTGGTGCAAAAATAATGAATACTGTTACACTGAAAAAATAAAAAATTTAAAAAAAATTTAAAAAATAAAATAAAATAAAAAAGAGTCTTGAAATGTTCACACCCTTTGGTTATTTCACTTTTGGGAATTTACCTTAAAAAAAAATCATAAATACAACTCACAATACCCAGAATATCTGTTAAAGTATATTACAGTGAAAAATTAAGACTGAAAAATCTGACTTTCAAGGAATAATTCTGTAAATTATGCTACCTTACTTTCAGCATGTTTTTACTGAAACCTTACACCCTTTAGAACCTCCAATGTTTGAACAGCTCCTGCCACAAAGAAGGTGCCCAATTAATATTTTTTAAATGAACAAATGTTTTTCAAATCATGGGTATTTTATCTCCTGTACTTTTCTATATTTCCCAAATTTTCTTCAATGAACATATATCATTTTTAATATGAAAACATAAGCAATATAAAAATAAAAGGAAAAATCTTGAATTTGAAAACTCCAGTTATAAAAGTTTCTCAAACATTTACAATGCGTGACTCTCTTTCCCCCATACCCAAAAAGCAAAGTTCAGGGCTTTGTAATTTTCTTGGACTGTAAACATATCACATCTTTTTATAGAACCCAACACTGTATTCTATTCAATTGAGATAAATGATACCTTGCTGACCAGAGAGGGAAACACAAAGATACTCCTTGATCCAAAACTCAGAAATCATTTACAAACAACTATATAAACTCAACCAAAATACAAATATATTGATGGAAAGGAAAATCTAAGTTCTGTCTAGAGCAAATGAACACATTAATTTTTTATGTTTCCAGGTTAACCACACCAGCAAATATCTCCAAGAAACCTAGAAGAGTTTACATACTTTTTAAAAAAGTACCCAAGGCCTTTTTTTTTTTTTTTTGGATCTATTACTTTTCAATAAGAGCAGTAATATCTCCCAATGTGACAATTTCAAATACGTGAAAACCAATTTTGAATCTAGAAATGATCAAAGGAAGGCCTCTGAGCAAGGAAAAGGCATTACAAAGGTCATGTATTAAAGCTCTTAATTCAGGGAGAATTCTTGAAAATCCTTCTAATTCAGACTTTCTTTTCTTCTTTTGGAGAAATTCCAACGTTTGTAATATGGTTTCTTAGTTTGTATCAAATCATCTTTTTGTAGCAGCAGCAGGAAAATGGAGAGGAGAGAAAGTAAAAGCAGGCACAGCAATATGGGCAAAGAGAAAAAACCTGAAGAAGTAACACAGAATAACTATAAAAAGTAGAAAGACTAAATTCAAAAAGCCTTAACAATCTAAGATTATTTCATCTTTGAAGATACCAACGAAGTAAGTAAATTGTATATTGTTTACTGTTACATAAAGATAACCCTCAGTCATTAAGAAAAATATTTTCTTATTCAGAAAAAGTTCAGAAAAGCAATGGAATTTAAAACTCTTTTTTAGATTCAATGTGAAGAGGTGTAAAAAATAAGCTGCCTACTTCATGGTCCTTTTCTTCATATTCTGGAATACAAGGATACGTGTAAATATTTACAAATTCAGGTGCTAATAGTTTTGCATGTATAGCAGTACTTTTGCCATCTGTTTCATTTGGATGTTTAATGATGTCAATCTTCAGTGGAAGCTAAAATGAAAAAAAGGACAAATGAACACAATAAATACAAAAATCCAGATTTTTATGTTAATTAAAAATGATCTTCAAAGCTTACATAACAAGCTCACACTAAGTTCCTGTAAATATGATATTAAAGGCATACTTTTCTAAACCAGATTAGGAATGCTAAGAGTCATAAAGCAAACCTAAATTTCTTCCTCGACATTGTTGATCATATAATAGAACAATTATTTCCAACGTATTCAACATAGAATTGTTCTTAAAGCAAAGCTTCAAGGCCATTTTCATTTAAGCTACATAGGCTTTGAGTCCAATTCCTTGCATTTCAGTATCTGTGTCAAGAACACTTTTTATAATTCCTATAAATTTTAGGATTATTAATTTTATGACACAATAAAAGGAAATATAAGCTGGGCAAAAGTGTCACACCTAAAATTCAAGTCAAAATTTTACTCCCTATACATCTTTTGAGGTCCCAGGTATTACCCTTAAAAGGGTTCACCCTTTATCGTGAACATCATGATGCTCATCAGTGGCCTTTAATGGCACAAATGAAATAATTATCAATTGGAAAAGTAACAGAATAGGTCTAGAAGGTGCACACTTCATATAAAAATTAACTCTCTGAAAAATCATTTTGTCTATTTTCCCTTAAGTTTCCTTACTCGTTATGAATTACATCCTGCCTCTTTGCAAAAATAATATTTTCTAACATTTTTCAAGTTAGATTTTTCTGTTATTTCCCTGACTTGTTTGATTTAGTTTCCTGTATAACGTTTGTACAAGTGCTGTAGTCTGCCATGGTTATGAAAATGAAAGCCGAGTCACATCCCCCCAAAAATGCATATGAGAAACTCTGAGATGGATTCTTCAGTGCAGATTATAAATGACTTATATATTATTACAAATACTCTTCCAGCTCCCACCCCACCCATAACAGGCAGGATCCTAGGTATTTACCCTGGGAAAAGCTAAATTTACCCTGGAGTACAAAACTATTTTTCTTTTTTTAAAATAGCTTTAATAGATAAAATTGGTATAATAAACTCCATATATTTAAAGTGTACAATATAATGAATTTTAATACCCTTGAATTCATCACCATAATCAAGATCATGAACTTAACTGTCACCCCCAAAAGCCTCCCTTCTTCCCCTTTCCTCATCAACTACCACCCACAGTCCTTAGGTAACAATTGGTCTGCTATCACTATAAGTTAGCTTGTATTTTCTCAGATTTTATATAAATGAAAAAATATGGTAAGTACTCTTTTCATCTGACTTCTTTCACTCGGAATAATTATTCTGAGAGTCATCCATATTGTTGTGTGTATCATTAACTGCAGAGCTGTTTTTTAAAGGGGCAGTTGCTGCATGCTACTGAATGACCCCAGGTGCATATACTTTATCTTTCTGGATTATTGTGTGGAAAAAGGATGGTATCTATCCCAGATGGGCAATGAATATGTATCTCAAATAGTTTTCACTTTAGGGTTTCAAACCCTGTATCTCCTTCCCTCCCCACTTAGGCCTAGTAACCAATTAGGGCCAACTGCTTTAAATCGTCAAACCAACTTCTCGTCACAGAAAATTTACCATTTAAGTAGGCAGTTCACAAATGATTTTACATCACTCTACTTCTGGCTGAACTCTACATCAGAATTTCCTCATGATGCTCAGTCTCAGTTGACACTACATTCCCTTTCCCCAGGGTCTCTCAGTCCCAGGTCAGCATTATCTTAGCCCAGGGAAGATAGGAAAGAAGAAAAAGAAAGCACATCATGATAAAGTATTCTATTACTAATAAAACCAACTTTCTTACATGGCTGATGAGTAGAACTGAAAATTCCAAAGGTGACCATCAACATTTCTCATCCACTGGCTATGTCTGAAGGGTATCATTTATATCAAGGACATAGGACTGACTGTTATTCATGTATTTAAACATCACATACCTTGCCTATTATGGACTAAATCCTATAGGTATAGGACAATTATGAAAATTTGTGCTCAAGAAGTTATTACTGGGACCCAGTCTAGTTACTTTAGTTCTCCCTGAGCAAGCCTGAAATTTCTAACATTATGAAACAAAAGCACAGACATAGATCAAATCATGGAAACAAATGTTTGTGCTCTAGTTCACACATTTTAAAGGAAGATATTTCCTAAATAATGACAGGGTACAGAGTAACACCAGAAGAATTGACCAGACACACAGTTCAAGTAGAAATGTTTTGTTTTCAACCACAAAGAACATCAATCTGTTCTCTAACACTTATATTTCTTATAAGAGATTTATCAAATTTTTCTTCCCAAATTTATCAAAATGCCATTAGCAAGAAGTCCTAAGTCTTTTCCTATGTGATCATCAACTTTCCCAAAGAGAGCCTTTTAAATTCCAGGACTCTAAAAAAGATGAAGCTTACTTTGACCTCATGATTATTTTTGCTCTTCCTTTAAAAAATACCAAGAGTATCTTTAACCTTTACTCATGCATTTCTCATGACATTTTTAAAAAAATAATATTCTGCATGAAAAAAATCAGCATTTATGAATTTATTCTGTAGATTAAAATTTAAAGCTTGGGAGGCACTTACTCATTATGTAGTCGTCTTCCCTTCCCAAGCAGGCTATCTAAAAGCAAATGCTGAATGATTTGTAAAAATAAAGTAAAAATTAGAAAAAATTATATAGAGCTTTTATTACTATTAATATATATTAACATACTGAGTTTTATATATGGCCATTAAAATATAAACACTTTTAAAAACTCTGCATACTCTGGTAGGCCATCTAGAGTTGATCAAACATTTGGCATAGCGTTTTAAGTCACTTCTACTAAATAATGGATATTAGATCACTAATTTGGAAAATAATCCTCTATTATTAAATTTCTATGAAAATAAATGTCTATGAAAAGTCAATATGTTACCGACTTTTATTATTCTGATCTTCAATCCTTTTGAACACAATACATTTTAAGATAAAACTTTTAAAGGGATACTCTCTATGTGGCTATGATATGAAAAGAACATAGAATAATTCTGTTCATACTTCAAAAACTACACTTTTGAAATTTAACATTCTTATAAGATAATAGGGAACTTAAAGAAGATTATTTTCCTCAAACTCTAAGTTTTTCTAAGGTTAACTATGAAGCTGATTAGGTTCCGTGCTTATTTCACCTTGCCCACTAACTTTCCAACAGCCTGTAAGTGTGATTTTTAGACCCTTGAGGAGACCCTGGACTTACCAAGATAACATATAACCTAAATTGAATTTCAAGTAACAAAATATAAGTATTAAGGTATTTTACTTCAAATTTAAATGAATCTTAAAATCACCACATTAAATACTTTTAAATATAGTTTTAACTTATTTTCTTACTAGTAAGTTCTACTGAGTCCATGTGTACAGTTTAGTCTCTCTAACGTCCTAATAGGCAGCAAATTTTATACATTATTTGATTTACTCCTAAAGTTCATGTCAATGTTAGACAAGCTGACATATATGTAATAAATTCTTTGATTACATAGACATCATGGTCCACAGATCTTTTACCTAAACAAGAGTAGTCCTGGTAAGCAACAAAACGTATAAAGTAAGCAATCAATTCAAATCAATTTTTTAAAGTCTGGCTTAAATCACTACAATTATAACATAGCCCATTGAGTGGCCTTAGTCCTTTTTTTTCTTTTTTTTTTTTTTTTCAAGTAGTCTCCACGCCTAGTGTGGAGCCCAAGGTGGGACTTGAACTCACAACCCTGTGATTGAGAACTGAACTGAAACCAAGAGTCGGACACCCAACCAACTGAGTTACCCGGGTGCTCCAGTCTTAGTATTTTTAATTTTAGCTTAGTTTTGGTCACTGACATGAGCTCCATCTCCATGTAGAATGGGGCTAAGCCTGTTCTACAAAAGCCCAAGCAAAAAATCAATCTTATTTCCTTTAAAATATGTTTTCTTAGAAAGAAGTCTAAGGCCCTGAGGTAGTTTTTGAAGTTCCCTCAGGCAATTATACACTTGTCTCTTGTAGTATTCATGTTTATGCCACATTTCCCCCTATGTTTTAGATGAATTATAATCATTAGTGAAAAAGTAACTGATTTCATTCAAAACAATATCATTCATCTCAGACCCAAGTGTTTTGGCCGTGTGTGTCTTTTTCCAAAGACAAGAAAAGCAAATAGGTTTACCAGTCTGTAAGATTAAATTTTCTATTAATATTATTCATCTCCATAATGATGTTACTTGCTTATCAATTGTATTAGAGTAGGTATGTATGAGATATCTTTTTAAAACCTCTTCTCCTACTTTCAGATAATTAAATTTCTTACCAACCTTCACAAGTGGCATCTGTTCAATAGGTACATTTTCAACTGGGACATAACATGTATAGCAATAGAACATTCTTGAACCACCACATTGGAGACATTTTGATCTTCCACTTTGTTGAGCTTTTTGAAGAACTTCTTGAGATGCTAAGCATAAGTTTTGAAAAGGATCTTCTGCAGCTATGGAAGTAGTTTGTGAGTGCTGTATTTCTACAAACTTTGAATTATTTTCTTCCTTTTCTTTGAGAAATATAGGTGGATTGAGAGACATTTTTCATTCAAACCAAAGTTTAACATCTATTTCTAAAACATAAATCATAGGTGCACTGCAAAAGAAAAAAAAAAGTGGGGAAGGGGTGAAATAAAGACAGGAAATATTTTGTTCCCTGTCTCCACAAAGAAAATTTCCCAATTTACAACTGCATGCCATTTTTAGTATTTATTAACAAGTACTAATAAGCCTTTTAAACCACTTAATTAGCATGATTTAAAATACAAAATTAAAAAGCAATAAACTCAAAACAATAAGTTACCCTTTTGAGTCATTCCCTCCATAAAACTAAAAAGGTGCTCTCTTAGAAAAACTATTTCAAATATAAAATTTAGGTACCAATAATACATTTTTCAGTGACTCTTATTTTGTTTTATATTAGGAATATAGTGTTTAAATGCTATTATCAGCCAGGAATGTATTCAACCCTGTACACTCTGACTTTAAACCAATGTTATGTGACATAAAATCTCAACCTGGATCCTAATGAAAATACAAGGTTCCAGTGAAATCAGTAAAACTTTGTTATGTTTCAAAAGACTTACTCTTCTCCAACTTATGTCACACACACAAAAATATAACTAAACATCCATTAAAATAGGACAGGCATCTACTACCAATTATGATTTGTAAAATACCCCCAAAGCTGAAATATATGCCCAGAAAAATAAAGTATGATCTTGTAAACTAAAAATTTTACAGAGTAATGTTAATGTCCCCTCACTCAAAGACTTCATACCACTTTTAAAAAATATAATTCATTCGGGGGCACCTGGGTGGCAGTTGGTTAAGCCACTGCCTTTGGCTCAGGTCATGATGCTGGAGTCCTGGGATCGAGTCCCATACGGGGCTTCCCCTGCTCTGCAGGGAGCCTGCTTCTCCCTCTCCCTCTGCCTGCCACTCCCCCTGCTTGTGCTCTCTCTCTCTCTGTCAAGTAAATAAAATCTTAAATAATATATATAATTCATTCAGAGTCTTCAGTTCTAGAAATAAAATAGTGAAATAACTTGCTCACTTAAATATTTCCTTCCAAGAAGAATGATGTCTGTTACTCAAATATTCTGTAAGCACAGTATCTTTTGAGGGAGAAAAGAGACTGGGGCCCTTTTGATTTGATATGCATTCCAGAGCTGTAAAATGAGTCTCTCATTATAAAGCTTATGGCATTGTGGTGTTTAACTATGAGGCCCCTGGCACTTTGAGTACAAACACTGACAGGAGAAATGCTGTGACTGCAACAGGAAACTTTTCTGTGGTATTCCAAATAGGAAGTGAACAAAAAGTCCAGTGGAACATAATATACAACATAATTTAGCAACAAGAAGTTAGTGATACTAATTTAATTACTCATCAAGAGTTTTTTATAGGTTGTAAATCCCAGTAAGCTTGAGACCCAAATAAAAAGATGCAAAGGAAAAAGATGCTTATCCCTGAAGGAAAAATAAAATACACTGGCCAAATTTACTCAAAGTAAATTTACCAAGCTGTCACCTTTCCTTGAATCTCAGATCTTTTTAAGATCATGTTGAGTCTTGGACCTTATCTGCAGAAAATGTATACACAAGACACAGTATTTCATACACAATTTCAGATGGTTTGCAGATCTGTAAGAGTCCATCTACAGATCCAGGTAAAGAAATCCTAAGTTCAAACAGTCATTCTAAGGACAGGAGCAGTTTTAAAAGTCTGGGAAGAGAGCTATTAGTCTCCTGAAATCAGAGCTACAAATCCCCTGTTAGGCAACTAAAGGTCAGCTCTCACAGGCCAATAGGTCTCATTATTGCACTTAGGAAGGTAGTTTAAGTTGCACCTAAGTCTTGGTTTGGGTTTGCTCTGGTGTTTTCTGAAGTCCTTACAGAGAAACATTTTAAGGTTATAATAGTCTTGAATTATCCCATCATGGGACCCATCCAAAAAAGAAACTAGACTGGACTAATTCAACATGACTCCATTTTCCTGGGTGTTCTAGTGGCTAATTAGGGGGTTTACATTAGCCACTAAAGGCCTCCAGAATAATGGGGCTGAAGTACACAGTTCCTGGGGATGTCATGAAAGTCAATGTGCTTCCTGACATTCAATGGAAAACTACTGGTGAGTTTTTCTAGGGCCTTCCAAGTGCATTCTGCCTCAGAAGTATTCCCCTATATTTCACTTGGCCTTCCATCCATAAAGCCAAATGGATACTAGTAAAGCCTTATATAAATGTTCTTCCTCTACAAAAATCAAACAACATAGACATATGAGATAGTGAAAGGAAAATGTTTATGGCTCCTTTCCCAGCCTCACCTATACACTCTCTTACGGCTGTCGTGGCCACACAGAAGAGTCCAGAAATAGTAAGTCATGGACAGCTCTCTCCAAAGGTCTCTGAAACCATATGACACCAACATTTGTCCTCACCTAGCCAACAGCCTGCCTCAAATGTGTACAGTTTGCTGCAAATGATGGTTCACAACCTTTAAAACATACTTATTAATATCAAATTCATGCAGGGAATACAAGTGGAGTTGTGGGAGTTACTTAGAAAACATAAAAAGAATATATTCCTAAAGAACTAATAAATATTTTTACCTTGATGGTACATTCATCAATCTGCATCTTAGGTTGAAAACAAATTTTTACTCCCCCTCTACCCTCTTTTCCCAAAAAACTAATTACTCACCAAGTTCCATCAATTCCACCTAGCATATAATTCTCTAACTTTAGGCTCAAAGTCAGGACTCTAGATGATCCATGGCAATCTCTTACATCTTTTTAGGTTTGCCCCTTTATTACTGGTTCCACATATTTAGCATGGAAAAATCTGACTTAGCCTACAGTTATCTTTTCGCAAAGCTATCCCTCCTAGCAATCAACTCTGCAAAAGAAGGATTCTTTACCAATTCTTTACATATCTCTCCCTGTGTCTCATGCAGCAGGAGGAAATCAACAATTACTTATTAAATCAAAACCATTCTGAAAAAGAAAACATGCATATGCATCTCCCTCCTGAATGATCTAACACACCACCTTCATGGGCCATCTGCAGCCTGGCACAAGTGGCAACATGGCAGATTCCTCCCCCTCCCCACTCCCCAAAACAATGATCTTAAAAGCTCCAAGGTACAGGTCACCTCCCAGTGGAATACTATATAAAATTCCCCTACCATTTATTGTAGACCAATTCAGTATACTAGATAAAACCCACTTCAATTTTTTTTTTCCCTGAAGTATTTTTAAGAACCCGGTCAAATAACACACACAGGTCCAACATTCATTTTTTAAAATCCAAGGTGACACCTTTTTCATACAGGACCAGTGGCCCCTCCCACGTCCCCCATCATTTGGCAGGCAGGCAGACTGTCTTGCCTCAGTTTTTCATGGTACACTGGGATTCAGACAAAAATAATCCTTAAATGCTTAAAAGAAATAATCCTCAAATGTTTTCACTCAAGCAGATTTTTATCATCCAGCTCCGTGAACTGGTATCTTAAACTATTAATATACTTACTTCTTCTACATTCCCAAGAAACAATTTAGACCTAAGAAACAGCCTCGCTGGCTTATTATGTAACCACTATCTTAATATTTTAAATACACTGCGTGGCACACTATTTCTGTACTAAGCTGCTGCTTCTGTGATTACCAATTCCCCGCAAACCACTCCAAACACTAAAAAATATAGATCCTAGGGGACTACCTGCCAGAACAGACTTTCCTCACGGCGGAAACCACTGAAAATGATTGTTAGGGCAAAGAAAATTTTTGAGGAACAATTTGGAAGCCTTTTCCCCGAAGGGCCCGCAGCATGGTAAAAAATGCAAGCGCTCCAGCACAGGGACCAGGGTCCCGCTCACAGGAGACACCCTGCACGACCTCCACTAGCGCCCAGCCAAGCAGCGTCCTCTCCCCGTAGCCGCACGGCTCCGGCCAGGCCACTGGTCCGCACACGGGCGCGGACACCCGCACCAGCGATCGGAGTGGGACTCAGACCTGCGCTTCCCTCGGGTCCTCGCACTGCTCCACGCGCCTTCCGCTCGGTCGGAACCCGAGGAGCGCGCCCGGCCCACGTCGCGCTAGGGCGCGGCGGAGCGCTTTCCGGGAGACACCGGAGGGAGGAGCCCGGCCGTTGCTAGGGCCGTTGCCAGAGCTTGATGCCGCGCCCGACCCGCGACGAAAGTAACGAGCGGGGAGGGACACGGGGCGTGGTTAGAAGGGGAAGTCCCGCCTCAGCCTCTGGGCTGCCAGCCGAGTCGCCCTGGTCCTGGGAGACCCGGTCGGAAAGCGAGGTGGCGGTTGTGGAGCTGTCCTCACAGCCCGGCAGCCTTGCGCTGCGTTTCCTGCTGACCCTGGCGGAGGCCCCTTGAATGGAACGCGGTTCTGGAAGTATATTCTCAAGGTGTAGTTGCAGTGAGTTGTGAAAAATGCTGATCCTACAGAACACTTTTCCATTTTATCCATTCCACAACTCTTTTTTAGTCGTGAGAACTTAGTTCTATTACTTTTTTAGGGCTACATCAAGATGAGTACTAGTAGTCACGAAAGCTATCAGGGGAAACTGTATCTTGATGGTTTGGTTTGCTTGGAAACTACTCACGTGTAGAGTTGGAACTGCTTTAATGCACTTTTCCATTTTGGAATTAAGCATAAAATGTGGATAGATTATAAAACCACTTTTCCTTGCCCCACCCCAAAGAAAATCCCAGACTAAGGAGTGCATGTTAAGACTGTGAGATTCACAAACACAGACCCTGAGCATTGTATTTATTGAGTACTTCGAACTTAGCATCCGAAGGATCAAGGACAGGTGCTTGCCCTAGAGGAGCTTAGGACATCAAGTTAAAGGGCTAGTATAGAAAACACATGACTAATAAATTGTAGGAATTTCACAAAAGCTCAGAAATGGGGTGGCCAATGAAGGCTTATTGGTTGGACTTGAGTAAGGTTTTGGAGAATGATATGGCCCCGAGCAGTGCTTTTCAAGGGGATTGGTGGAGGTCCCATTTGTAAGCAAGCAAATATACTGAGTCAAAACGACACATTTATTTTTTGTTGTTGTTGTTATTTTCTTTTAAATGTGCTCTAAGGCCAGTGTGGGACTTGAACTCACAACCCGGAGATGGAGCATCACAAACTCCACAGACTGAGCCAGCCAGGTGCCCCAAAACTAGAGATTTTAAGAAACTAATTAGTATAGTGTGAAAATGTCAGTGCATGGCACTTGGTAAAGTTAAGTATTACTTCATGGAGGTTTTTTTGTTTTGTTTTTTGTTTAGATTTTATTTATTTATTTATTTGATTGGGAGAGACAGAGAGTTCAAACAGGGGAAGCAGTAGAGGGAGAGGGAGAAGCACACTCCTGGGCGGGGAGCCTGAGGCGGGGCTCCATCCCAGGACCCCAGGATCATGACCTGAGCTGAAGGCAGATGCTTAACTGACTGAGCCACCCAGGAACCCCACTTCATGGAGTTTTAAATTACAGATGGTCCATGACTTAACATTTCATTAACTTAGGATTTTTCAACTTTATAATAGTGTGAAACCAATAAGCATTCAGTAGAAACCATACTTTGAATTTTGAGTTGGTATTTTCCTGAACTAATGATACATAGGATGAAACTCTCTTGTGATAATGCACAGCCACTTCAGCCAGGACATCACTAGAGTAAACAATGAACAAGTTCTATACTTTAGAACTATTCTTTACCCATACGACCATTCTGTTTGTCACTTTCAATAGAGTGTTCAATTACATGACATATTTAACATTTGATTATGAAATAGGTTTTGTGTTAGATGATTTTGCCCAGCGGTATGTTAACATGTATTCTGAGCACATTTAAGCACATTTAAGCTAATTCAGTATGTTAAGTGTATTATATGCATTTTCAACATAGGATGGGTATTTGGAAACATAACCCCATCATAAGTCAAAGAATATCTTTTTGTGTGCACATGTGTACATCTTGGTGCACTAGGCCGTGTTTATAAAATGTATTTGTTATTGTGTGTTTCTCCTTAAAAAGTTTGAAAGCCACTGCTTTATGAAGAAAGATGAGCTTTCTGGGTAAGAGAAGTAGCACTAGCAAAGTCTCCAAGCCAAGAATAAGTAATTTGCGCCTTTTTCTTTAGTTCAGGTGCACAGATTACAAAAACAAATGATGCTCTTTATTTTTTGAAGTGATGCGAGTATTGGCTCACTATTGCTATGTAAGAAATTACTCCAAAATATGGCTTAAAACAACCTTTTTATTGTGTTCGTGAATTGTGTGTTCAGGAGGCCACAGAGGGACAGCTTTTCTTTGGTAACTCAGCTTGGCAGTCTATGAATGTTAGCAGAGATCATATGCATAGCCTCTCCTGTGGCCTGAACTGCCTCACAGGATAGCAGCAGGGTAATTAGACTTCTAGTTTAGGCCCAGGGCTCCAAAGCCAAGTGTTGCAAGGAATAAGGTATAAACTACATGTTCTTTTCTGGCCTACTCTCAAGGGGTAACACAGTATCACTTCTCGCACATTCTTTTGGTTATAAATATATTTTAAGGGGTGTCCAGATTATAGGAGATGGAGCATAGATAGATGCCACTTCTCAAAAGATTGTCAAAGAATTTGTGGCCATTTTTTAAAAACCACCATAATGAATTTACTACTGTCAAAGACAACCCCAACATTTCAGTGGTTTAATATAATAAACTTTTATTTCTCACAGGGGATCCATTGAGGATGTTACTAGTCAGATGAAACATTAGATTTAAGGATGCAGGTTGGGGTTTTTTTTGGATTTTGGGTTTTTCTTTCTTTCTTTCTTTTTTTTTAAGTTTTAGTGATTCTACAGTCTCCTAAGACTTAAGTCCAACATCATACGTGACAAAAAAGAAAGCATGGTGAGTCATACAAAAGGTTTTAGAGGTCATCCCTAAAAGTGACATATATCACTTTGCCTACATTCCCCAGGCCCCCACTTTAACTCCCAAGCAAACCTGGGAAATGTAGAGAAACATATACATATTGGTGAGCACCGATAGTTTGTCCTATTCTAGAATTTTCGCCAAAATCCCTTGGTCCCCAGTTCCTCCATTCTATTCTCAGTTCTTTTTTCAAAAGGAAAAGTCTTTCATGTCTTTTCAATATTTTTTCTCTTATTTATTGCAAATTTCAAAATACATTTATATTGCAGTTTTTTGATTGACAATTTCAGATATTATCCATCAACTTTCTCCTATAGAAGTCAATGATAAAGCTCTTTTATAACACCATCCTCAGGTGTATGAACATTCCTTCTTTCTCTACCTCCACATGTTCTTATCGCCTCATCTCGCGATATAATGATATCCTAATTTTTGTTTAAATCGACATTTGTAAATAGCATTCAACCATGATATGTTGTGTTTTCGTTATCTTTTATTATCATTCAGTTAGAGTTTTTTCCAGTTTTCTCTATTATTTTTTTCTGTAAGCCATATTTTACTTAGAAATGGATTATTTAAGATTTTTCTAGATATCTTTTTGTTGCTATTTTTTTCTTTTACTGGTCTTGTCAGAGAACATACTCTGAATGATTTCAATTATTTGTAACTTTTAAGATTTGTCTTATGATACAGCATAGGTTCATCTTGGTGAACGTTCTATGTTCCATTAGTTTAAAAGAGTGTGTATTCTGGTTGTTTTTTTTTTTAAGATTTTATTTATTTACTTGATAGTCAGAGGTCACAAGTAGGCAGAGAGGCAGTCAGAGAGAGGGAGAGAAGCAGGCTTCCTACTGAGCAGGGAGCCCGATGCAGGGCTCAATCCCAGGACCCTGAGATCATGACCTGAGCCGAAGGCAGAGGCTTAACCCACTGAGCCACCCAGGAGCCCCAAAGAGTGTGTATTCTGTACTTTTATAGTTGTTCTGTAAATGTCATTTAAATTATATTGCTTGACTTAAATATTGTTCAAATCTTTTATCTCCTGATTTGTTTGTATGTGTGTGTATGTACATACTTGATTCATCAATTATTCAGAGAGGTGTGTAATGATCTGTAACTGTAATTGTGGTTTTTACCTATATTTCTCTTTAGTTTTGTAAATTTCTGTAAAATTCTGCTACATGTATTTTGAGGCTCTTTTATTAGATCCAAACACATTTAACATTGGTAAGTCTTCTTAATGAACTGACCTCTTATCACTATGAAATAACCTTATTTATGCCTGGTAATACTTGTCTTGAAGTCTGTCTTATCTAATATTAATGTTGACACAGTAGTTTCTTATGATTAATATGTGCATGGTTCTAGAATTTCCATTTGTTTCTTTTTTAGAATTTCTGTTTCCCTTGAATACCCGATCTCTTCATGCGCCAAAATCTAACCTATATTGTAAAATCTTTTTTTTAAAGATTTTATTTATTTATTTGAAAGACAGAGATCACAAATAGGCAGAGAGACAGGCAGAGGGAGAGGAAGGGAAGCAGGCTCCCTGCTGAGCAGAGAGCCTGATGCGGGGCTTGATCCTAGGACCCTGGGATCATGACCTGAGTTGAAGGCAAAGGTTTTAACCCACTGAGCCACCCAGGCGCCCCTATATTGTAATCTTTAACATATTGGTAACAGATGCTATAAAGTCCTTGCCTTCTAGTTACAACTGTGTTCTCAGTGAATTGGTTTGTATCGACTGTGCTTTCTCTTGATTATGGGTCCCTTTTACTTCTTGTTTGTATTCTTGTAATTGTTTTATTGTATATTAAATAAATATGGGAAAAACTTGTAGAGGACAAAGTATAATTTAGTGTTACTTAGTCTTCAGAAAGCACAAGCCTATTACTCTCCTTGGCATTCAAAGTGAGATGTTGATCTTTTTATTCCTCCTAGACTTGAGTTGAACTTTAGGGTTGGCTTCAGCTTTAATTGGATTGAGCTCACTTTTGACTAACCCAGCTTCCAACTTCTCTCATCATAGCCATCTTATAGCTCGTCAATATTGAATTGGGAGAAGTTGGGACTAAAGTTTTTTTACATTTTTGCTTCATCTTTGGAGTCAACTCTGTCAGGGCCATGGAACCCAAGTGCCATAAGAATGTGTTGGCCTATATAAGTTCTCTATCTTTCCAGCCCCTCCTTGACTGCTGCTTTTTAGACGAAACTCAGAAGTGAGGCATAGTGGTCTGGGAAGAGATTGTTTGTCTGACTCATATATTTTTGTATTTGGGTGTCTTTCAGACTCCAGACTGTTCCTCTAGCTCACACCAACGACTGAGGTCCAAGTGATTTCTCTTCATCTCCTTAAAGTTACTGCATCATGGCAGACCAACACTTTCCTCAATGGATGATCAGAGCTTGCTGCCAGGTAAGGAAGCTGCCAGACCTTTATGCTCACTATAAAGAGAATATTTCTTTTTGGATTTCTGGTCATTAAGGCTTCCATGTAGGGAGGCTTCATGGGCAGTTGCACAGGGCCTCGTGATTAAATGGACCCCACACTTGTTTTAGTAGTCTCATGTTACTATCTTAAAATTCTTAATTTTTGGACAAGGGACTATGCATTGGCACAAATGATATAGCCCGTCCTGCTTACTGACACCCACTGCTCTTCACCAACCTCATAGAAAAGTAAGATTTTTGTTTTGTCTGGGTTTCTTTTGTTGTTACTGTGGAAGCATAGGTGTTTTGAATTCTTCTACATTATACTGAGAGCAGAAGTCCATTTAATTTATACCTATCTCCTTTTAACATTTACTTTAGAGAACTTTGGAATTTTATATCGAAATTAGCTGGAACTTTCTCGTGTAAGTTTCACTTCCATAATATATTTTTCTAATTTCCATTAGTTGAAACATGGGTAATATTTTAATGGATAAAGAAGATAACACACACACACACACACACACACACACACACACACACACAGGAATATTACACATCCATGAAAAGGAAAAGATATTGCTATTTGCAACAACATGGTTGGACCTAGAGGGTGTTATACTAAGTGAGATAAGTCAGACAAAGAAAGATAAAAACTATGTAATTTCACTTACATGTAGGACCTAAAAAGCAAAACAAATGAATGAACAAACAAAAGCAGAACCAGAACTATAAAAATGGAGCACAAACTGATGGTTGCCAGAGTTAGGGGAATGTGCAAAATGGGTGAAGAAAAATAGGAGGTATAGGCTTCTAACTGTGGAATGAATAAGCCACAGGAATAAAAGGTCCAGCATAGAAAATATAGTCAGTGATACTGTAAGCATTCTCTGTACACCATCTTTTTTTTAAAAGAGTTTATTTATTTATTTGACAGAGAGAGAGATCACAAGTAGGCAGAGAGGCAGGCGAGGGGTGGGGGCAGGTGGGAAGAAGGCTCCCTGCTGAGCAGAGAGCCTGATGCAGGGTTCGATCCCAGGACTCTGGGATCATGACCGAGCCAAAGGCAGAGGCTTTAACCCACTGAGCCACCAGGCACCCCTGCACACCATCTCTTATTTCTTACCCTTCTCAATCTAGAGTCCCATGTTTTCCATTAAATTTTTTTGACAAGTCTATGCAGCTTTGCTTCTGAACACTTATTTTTATAATGATTGTCACATATACCTTTTATTTTGTTGTTATCTATCTGCTTATATTCATCATCTATTTTAAACAATTTTACAGAATGAAATATTCTCTTTAGCCTCAAATGTATAGCTCTTTTTAAAAAATATGGTGATTTTGTATATATATATATTTGTGTATATATATATACAAAATTTGTATATATAATTTGTATTTGTATATATAATTTTATCATTTATATATTGATGTGAAATATGTGTTTAGTGTTTTAGTCTTTTCAGACATGTCATCATCATATCATTAGGACATTATATTGAGATATTCTGAATTTCTCTTATTTTTGCTGCCTTCTCACTGGTTTTTCACTCTCTAGAAATGGTCTTATTATCCTTTTAAATAACACATTTCTTTGACATCTATCTACTCATTTATTCATTAATTTATACACATTGCAAGTAGTTATGCACTAACTCTGAGCCAATCACTGTATGAAATTTTGACAGAAACTATAGTTTCTATCCTCATATAGGTACGAATCTGCTATGTGTTATCATAGATACAGTCTTTTGGGGGAACAAGGAGGGTTTCCTAGAAAAAGTGACTTTTAATTTGACATTTAAAATAGGAGTTAAATAGGCCAAGAAGGGATTGGAGGGAGAGGGTTTGGAACAGGGAGCCTTCCAAGCAGAAGAGAGAATGTTACATAGTCTCTAATACAAGGAAGAACAAGATGTGGTCTTGGATAAAATTAATTTGTCTAGTGAAAGAATATGTTTTCAACTTATGAGAAACTACTAATAAAAATGGGAATATTATTTATTACACAGAAACATCCAAATATTTAAAAATTATTTTCACCATGTCACTAGTGTGGCCTTTTAAAGATGTCATTGGCAAGAGGGGCAAGTTACTATATTTTTGGCTCTGGATTTATATATATTTTATATTTATATATATATTATATATATATTTTATATTTATAAATATATATATTTATATATAACCCAAAATGTCCCAGAACTGTTGTAGGAATTTGAAATGAGGATATTCAACAGAATTCTTGTGAAATTTATTTCTAGGAGCAATATATGAGGGAAGCCTTTTACAGAATTTGGTTTGGAGGCCTGGGATTTAAACATTGATATCTCTACCTTTCTAAAGTGCAGGGTCTTTAAAAGGTGAATATTTTACAATGTCTTATGGCTCTGAAAATTATAACTTAAGTCTAGTATCATTTACTTAAGTAAATTATATGTAAACATAAACAGTCTGATTTTATGTTAATTAGCAATATTGATTTTACTTCATTAGAAAATGCAAAAACCTCCAAGGAACATTGAAGAATTCTTAAAGTTTCAAAATTGGGTGAGTAGAACATCTACTTTATGTGCCAACACATCTTTTATAATATCAGTTGTGGAAGGGCACCTGGGTGGCTCAGTCATTTAAGCGTCTGACTCTTGATTCCAGCTCAGGTCATGATCTAAGGGTGGTGAGATCCATCAAGCCCCTGCTTGAGACTCTCTCTCTGCCTATCTCTTTCTCTCTCTCCCCACTTCTCTATAAATAAATAAATAATCAGTTGTGAAGATGTGGAAATCTTTGAAAAGACTTTAAGAATAGAAATTCAAAAACTACATTTGAGTACCTATTACATGCCAACCACATGAATAATTAGAATATACCAGTGACTAAAAACAGGCAAAGATACCCCCTTGATGGAGCTGTCATTTTTTTTTTTAGAAATGAGGCATATGATAAATGAGTAAAACAAAACAGAAACTAAAATATATTCTAAACTGCTTATGGCTTCCTGGAAAGCCTATCTATTTAATTTCCCTCTAAAATATAAAAGCAAATGTATGAATCTGTTTAGTGGTATAGGGGTTAAGAACAGAGGCTCTGGTGTCAGACTGCCCATGCTCAGATCCCAGCTCTACTACTAGCTAGCAGTAGACCTGTACCTGGAACCTACATGTTAGCTGTTAGTTTTTCATGTCTTATAGTTTATCTTTTGTCACATCATCTAAAGCTGTCTCATTTTGGCCAATTCCTACCATTTTTATCTTTCTTTTGTAATTTTAATATTTTATACTGTCTTCTCCTATCTTTCTCATCTTCCTCTTATAGTTCTGTGTACTTTTTTTTAAAACTTCAATCATTTCTCATTTATCAATTTGATCAATTACCACATTTGCTTCCTGCTTCTTTCCCCTTTACTCCATCACCATTCTGTTTCTATTTTTGTTTTTATAAAAATATATTTTTTAAGATTTTATTTATTTGACAGAGAGAGATCACAAGTAGGCGGAGAGACAGGCAGAGAGAGAGAGAGAGGGAAGCAGGCTCCCTGCTGAGCAGAGAACCCGATGCGGGGCTTGACCCCAGGACCCTGAGATCATGACCTAAGCCAAAGGCAGTGGCTTAACCCACTGAGCCACCCAGGAGCCCCCAAAATATTTTTATATTTTATTTTTATAATGCCTCTTGTTCTACTAGTGTTTAGTTACTATCAATTCTCTTACTTATCCTATCCATTCATTCATTTAATGATTTTTATTCACTACCTACCAGGTCCCAGGTATTGTTCTGGACACTGGAGATATAATAGTGAACAAATCAGAGGGGAAATCCTTGCCATCATGGAATTTGCATCATCCTCCTTCTGCACTATTTTTCTTTGTTGTCATACTTTTTTTCCTTTCAGTTCTTTAGGTACTGAAGAATTGAATTCTTTCTTTACTTACACATCACATTTGATCTTCCCTGTTATTTATTTCATATTCTGTGTCTTGTTTTTCTGTTTTCATGTGACTTTTATCTAGGAGTGCTTTAATTAATCTTCTCTCAGTGCATCGGTATCAATTTTCATTAACAAAAACTACTACATTTGTTATCTAGACCTAAAGAGTACTCAGATTCCTACTGTGATTTTTTTCACAGGATCAAAGATACTTAATGATAGAATAATTATTTCAATCCCATTTTCTTTATTCAGGGAACAGCCTGTTTGTTGTCTTTCTGTTTATTCGTCTATCCATCCATCCGTCCATTTCAATCCCTCCCTATATTAAAATTTAAGATAAGGGAAGAAGAACTAAAAGTCACTTCTTCTAACCCTAGTCATTCCTTGTATTTCTTACCCTTTTTTGGATACCTCAGCACTGTTTTTTAGGGCTTAGGACATGGGTAAAAACCTAACCATATATTCAGTAAACTAAATCTGTTTTTGAACTTCAGGGTCTTGCTGTGACTACTCGGCTCCGTCTCTGGTTGTGTACCAGTAGGCAATATTTTGTGCTTCTGCTACTGCCAAAGTTTAATTGCAGTAGTTAAAGTAAACATAACAAGTACATAGCCAGTTCTTGCTTCACTGACCTTTTAAATAAGATAAATGTTTTCCTGAAGTTATCACTGAAGACTATAGTGCTATAATGGAGAATTTAACTCTTCAGGGAACAGAAATTTCCTGTCCAATTCTTTTGTCTCTTTGGAATTGGAATATGTTTGTTTTTAAATGAATATAATTACTGTGGTTGCTGGATGTTTAAACCCTAGCAGTGCTGATTTTGTCTCTGGCATAATGAGTTCACTTTTGCCTGGCAGTTGATCTGCTTATTGGCTACTCCCGTTTAGCTTCCCTAGGTCTGGCTACAAAAATTATTTTCAGATGATATTCTATTCAAGGAACAACAGACTGAAGGCAAAATAGAAAGGAATAATAAAGGAAAGTAATTAGAGAAATGAAGGGGAAGGCAGGTATGAGCTACTACAAGATCATCATTGGGTATCCATTTAATCATGCAGCCACAAAGAAGCCAATAAAAGAATCAGGGCTAACTTACACATCACCTTTGTCACATTAATGGCTTTGGGACACCAGTCAATCCCCTGATTACCTTGGGAAGGTACAGAATACAGGGTCTAATTAGGCTTATAGGATTTCAGAATACTTTATTCATCTCATAATATATTTCAATACTTTAGAAATAAAGATTGTGGTATCTTGAGCCTGATATAAGGGATATATTTTCATAAATGTTTGTATGTATTGTAAAATCTTATCAAATGCCATTTCCATTTCAGCCTCTTTCCTCTCTCCCAATACCCCTAACAATAGTAATGCATGACCCATAAGGACTATGTTTCTGAATGCAGCTGTCATTCTGACTTGACAATATTTGTCTCCGGGATTGTATCCTGTGATCATATCTTATTCTTCTGAAGTCTTTGTACTTTTTGGCACATAATACCCAAATTTTAATACTTCTATTGAGTAGTTGTACCTTGTTTAAGGTACACATTTGTAGGATTTGGGAGAAGGCACTTATGTATCAAAGTGAATTCTTTTTTCTAAAACGACAGAAGGACCTAGGTATTCTGTGGGAAAGTTTTCCAGAATTAAAAGGTGGTTATTATTCAGGTACCTGTTATTATTAGAGAGCATAGTTCATAAATCAGACACATATGATGGAGACACATATGATGGGTTTAGGAAGCCATTAAATGGAGTAAAAGGCAGGTGGAATAAACCAAGGCATGTTTATAATTCCTGATCTGCAGACTTTAGATTTATTCCCATTTAGCTAAATTCCCAGAGTATCTCATCCAAATTCTACTGAAGAGTTTTATTCTCCACAAATTTTCTACCATTACAGAAAAAATTCTTTTACTCATAAACCTTTAATTATGTAGGCTAACTTTGTTTTCTATTAGTTGATTATATTAAAAGATAATCCTATATTTAGATTTACAAATATGGTTATGATTCCCCTTCCTTTCCTTTCATTTCCCTTTTTTCCTTCCCTTCCTCTTTTTCCCTTCCTGAACAATTTAGTCCTAAAGCCATTTGGGGGCCCAAACAAGGCAGGTGTCCATATTTGCACGGGGGAGGAAGATATGCTGCAATTGCCCTAAGCAAGCTATCTGAACTATGAGAATAGTATTCATGTGACACCAAGGTGTCAGAGCTCAAAGGAATGAGATGGCAGCCACCTGAGGCTGGAGATGAAGTGTTTTTTCATGGAGGTGTGGAGGTACGCTGTGGCTTATATGGGAAGTCAGAGCCCAAGTAGGGTAACAAAGGTGTCCCTACAGAATTGGCAGCCTAGGACTGGATGTCAGAGTCGAAGCAGGATGAAAAGGGCATCTACATATAAAAAAGAGGCTTGAAGTGGATGGGAGAGAGTGATTACCTAAAAAGATTGATCAAGTAAGTATGTACATTAAAGATCATGGCAACTAGATTTTTCACTATTAGAGATGGTAATTGTAATATGGAAAAAGAGAAAACTAGGATGTCTGGAATTGGAATTTCAGGTTTCATTGTGAACTCCTGATTTTAAATATGCGGAGGTCCAGGTTTCGTTGTGAACTGCTGGTTTTAAATATGTGGAGGTCAAGAAAAGACTGGAGAATTTTTAGACTGAAGGAGACTCAAGACATATGAAGCCCAAATGTAATCATGTGATACTGAATTAAATCCTTTTGCTATAAAGGGCATTACTGGTTTAGTTGATAAGACTTGACCAGAGTCCGAGACTTAGATAGGACCAATGTATCAATGACAATTTCCTAATTCTGATGGTTATATTTTGATTATGTAGAATGGTTTTGGTTTTAGGAAATACACAATAATGTATTCAAAGATGATGGGACATCAGTCAAGTAAGCAAATTATTTTCAGAAAAGTTTTTTGTAAAATATCTGAAACTTCTGAAGTTTATGATTATTTCACAATTTTTAAATGCATTTAATGAAAAGTAATGCTGTGTTGTATAAAGTGTTGGACACCTGAAACTAATATAACATTATATGCCAATTATACTTCAATAATATAAAAAATGTAATGCTGTGGAATTAAATCTCAATTTTAGTTCATTGATTTAAAACTCTATTATTTAAATTCATTAAAAATGACTTAGGTTATATTCTCTCACATTTTTTGCAGGATTACTGGCCAAGGGAAATCCATTTTGGAAATAGTGATGAATGGTTACACACTGTGAAGAAAATAAAAGAAGATAGTTCATTTACTTCAATTTATACACATCTGTGGGGAACAGTCCCTCGAATACATGAGGCATTCATGGCCATGGAGTCAAGATTAGGGGAATGTTCAGTCCTTTTGAAAAGCCATGCCTCTAAAATATTTGAGTGGAAGAGCATAACTTTTGATACAAGTAAATCTTATTTTTTATGAGTAAAGTAATGGTCAGTTGTGTGTGTCTGTGTGCATTCTCTTAAAGAATAGAAATCCTAAGGTATAAAATATCTGAGAACATAAACATTATTTTAATTTTAAAAACTGCTTCATTTCAACATAGTTCAATCAAGATTTTTAGCTGAACGTGAGCATACGGGTTTAATGAAAGTGTTGTCAGAACACCCTAAAATAGTTGTGAACTTTGTTCAGCTGCAGCGGAGGTGGCCGAGTATCAAGGAAACAGGGTTGGATCAATTCTGTATTGGTAGTAGAGACGAGCAAGCCAGTAAGGGTCAGAACATAAGAAAAGAACCATGTAAAACCCAAAGTAAATTGAGCTGCATGAGCTAGGTTAGCTTGTAGGAAGTGTTTAGAATTCAGTGGTAAAAAACTGCAGACTGAGGGAAAAGCATATCTTCCAGTAACGATCATTTTCACTTCTTTTCAGTATTTATATAACATTTTTCTCACCTAGTTGTATTTATTAATACTTCCAGAATAGTTTTAGATACTAGTGGTGTTTCTTATATCATTCTTTATGCAATGAGCAAACTTCTCATAATACAAGCCTTAAAAATAATAATATTAGTTGTACTTACAAAGTATTTTCTATGTATTAAATACATTTAATTAATTATATTACTTAAATATTTAATATCTTTTTTGGACCTTGGTTTTTGAAATTCTGAGAATTTGTTTAGTATACTACTATTAAATTCACTACTGTTTTATTTTAAATTTTCTTATTGCATTTTTAATCATTTTCTGAATTTTAAAAATATCTTTGAAATTATATAAGCTATATACATATATGTATAGAGAGAGAGAGAGGGAGGGAGACATAGAGTGAGCGAGCACAGGTGTGCACTTTCAAAAAATAATTTTGTATATGCTCATTTTCCTCAATATGTAAATATCTGGAGTTTGGACTCAAGTCTGGGTTACCTGGCTTCAAAGTTGTCCCTCATAAACTTTCACTAAGACTTGATCCAAAGTACTGTACTTTATTGAATTTAAGGTGGCCATGAAGCAACCAGACATAAGTAGCTGAGCTATGTGAAAAACGTGGGGTTGTTCTGTAGGAAGGGATTGAGGTAAAACTTTAGGGGTAAGTACAAAAGATATTAGTTGGAGCATGACATTTCTAAAGAGAGGAAACAGAAGATACGATATTTATTCATTCAACTAAGGGTGTATGTCTAGCATTATGCTGATCAAAATAGCTGATCTCATGAATAGTTTTATATGTAATTTCTTTAAAGCATTTAATTTTTTTTTTACTTTTAAAGATATATATGTCTGTACATATATGTCTTATTCTTTTAAAGGTTCTAAAGGAAATTTGGAAAGATACAAAACATTTCTAAGGAAGTACCATAGGAGAAAGAAGATAATGGTATGGTATTTGTTTTCATCTTCCTTGAAAAATTATATTTTCACTGAAAATTATCATAATTTCACAGATAAACACAGATAGAATTTTTTTTTATTTTCCTGTTAGTCTTTTATTGTCTACTTTTGTATCTATCCGTGTGTTTTTTAAAATAGCTAGACTCATCTTCTTCTTTACATACTCCATATTAGAGTGTTGGCATTTTCACATTACTGTAAGTTACTTGAAGATTTAATTTAATGTATACATTCAAACTCCAGTTATTTAATAATTATAATAACCTATACTTAGTAGTGCAGTTTCCATATCAGTCCTCCTCTTCCTTTAGAAAAAAATAATAATTCCTATTGATTACCTTCAAGATTGCTTTGTCATTTTTTTTTAAAGTCTCTTAGGGAGTTTGATTAGAATTATAATAGACTTTTATTTTGTTTTGTTTTGTTTTTAATTATGTTATGTTAGTCACCATACAGTACATAATTAGTTTTTGATAGTGTTCCCCGAGTTATTGTTTGCATATAATACCCAGTGCTCCATGCAATCTGTGCCCTCCTTAATACCCATCACCAGGCTCACCCATACCCTCAGTCCCCTTCCCTTCTAAAACCCTCAGTTTGTTTCCCAGAGTCCATAGTCTCTTATGATAGATTTTGAATTACTTTTAGTAAGTTAGTCCTTTTCAAAAATACATTCTAAAATTATATAATGTTAAAGCTATAAAGACTTTAAATGCCACCACTAGTCTCTCCATCTCATTATATATTATTTTTCAATTTTCAAAATTATCTTTTCCTGATTATGACTAAAGTAGTCATTTTAGAAAATTAGAAGAAATTATTAAACAGTAGAAAGGATAAATATCCTAATTCTATCATTCATAGATAAATCACACTTGTCACTTGCATTTTTATTTTCTTTTAGAAAATTCAAAGTAAATTATATATTTGTAATTCATTAAATGTAATATGAAATTTTCATTAATAAACTTCTTCTCCACCATCTTAAAAGTAAAGGTAGTTTTCATTCACTATTATTTACAAAGCTACTCTGAACATATTTGGAACTGAAGATTGTGCTTATCCATGA
This sequence comes from Lontra canadensis, assembly GCF_010015895.1. NCBI lineage: Eukaryota > Metazoa > Chordata > Mammalia > Carnivora > Mustelidae > Lontra > Lontra canadensis. Next base: position 11,911,411 of record NW_022631006.1, read on the forward strand.
TTATTTTCTTAAGATAAATTTCCAGAAGTGGAACCACATAGGAAAAGAAATGTGAAAATCTAAGTGTTTTGATACGTACTGCCAAATTGTTCTCTAGAAAGGCAGTACCAATTTATATTTGTAACAATAGGGTTTGTGATTGATCTCTTATCCATTTCCTTATCAACATTTAATACCATATTTTTTAATGTTTGCACAGTTGATAAGCATAAATCTTATCAATTATATATGTTTTACTACTGAAGTTGATATTTCAGGTTTTTCTTAGTCTTTGTGTGTTTTTTTTTTTTTACTGTGAATTGCCTATTAATGAAATTTGGCTATTTTTTTGGCTATTGGTTTTTTTTGTTTCTAAGAGCTCTTTAGGCTTTAAAAATATTAACCCTTTCAGTAATATGTATTTCTTTGTCACCTTTAAGAAATGTTTTTTGTTATATAGAATTTTACATTTTTATGGATCTATAATTTTCTATTGAAGTTTTCTGCCTTTAGTGCCATATTAGAGAAGAGTTTCTTTGTCACAAGATCCTACATATATTCACTTGTGTTCTGTTCTATTATTTTTTTTTAAAGATTTTATTTATTTATTTGACAGGCAGAGATCACAAGCAGGCAGAGAGGCAGGCAAAGAGAGAGAGAGAGGGAAGCAGGCTCCCCACTGAGGAGAGAGCCTGATTCGGGGCTTGATTCCAGGACCCTGGGATCATGACCTGAGCCGAAGGCAGAGGCTTTAACCCACTGAGCCATCCAGGCACCCCTCTGTTCTATTATTATTACAGATATTTGTGTGCGTGTATTTGATTCTTTATCTGGTATTTATTTTTGTGTAAGAAGGTAAAACAAAGATTTTCTTTTAGGTCATCAGTAAATTTGTGATTTTCTTCATATAAGTTCTAAACATTCCCTGTTAAATTTATTCTTAGGTATCTTAAATTTTTGTTACTAATATCAGTGAAATTATTTTTCCATTATTTTATTAAATGGCTTATTGTTGGCATAAAGGAAATTATTTTTGGCATATGCATATTATTCAGGAATGTTAGTGGTTTCTCATCTTGTCTTTGATTTGGAAAGAATGCTAGTACTTTGCTATCAAGCATCATTTTAAATGTTTAAATAGCTGTCTTTTTTTAGATTAATGAAATTTATTTCTATTCCTAGTTTATTAAAGCTTTGTAGATGTGATGTAGATTAGATATAAATCAGTTAGAGATCTAGATACAGGTATCACTGTGCTCAAACACTTGAAAAAGAACTTCATGGTTTGAAATGGAGAGGGAAATAATCCACTGTGATGATAGCAGAAGCTACTTTCAACCTTTAATCTTTGTGGCAGATTACATTAATAACTTTTCTGGAGTTGAGACATTCTTATATTCTTAGGTTATACTTTTTTATTGCATTACTGGATTTGATGTGTTATTGTTTTGTGTGGCTAGTTGCATCTGTGTTTGATATGATTTTCTTTTGGTTTTGGTATCAAAATTATACTAACCCCAGAAAATGAATTACTTAGTTTTATTTCTTTTTCTAGTCTGTAGACTATGGAGCATGGTAGTTATATAGGGATATCATTTGTTATCCATATATGTGTGTGGATATCATTTGTTCTTTGGATGTTTGGCAAAAGTCAACTATGAACTTCTGTTGATTTAATTATTATTTATATTTTGCAGAGGGGAATAGGTAGGTTGGTAGAAAAGCTATGTGGAAATTAACAGATTTCATAAATGTCAACTTGGGTAGATTGTCAAAACATAATATTAAGTGAAAAAAAGGCAAATTACCAAATAATATGTACAGTTGATACCATTTCTTTACATTTTAAAAACACATAAGAAGTGTTTATATTCTTTAAATGTATATACACACATATATATATAAATATGTTAATGGGATGGGAAGGATGCAAATGAAACAAATAATAGTGACTCTTTCAAGGAAGGGGGGAACACATGAATAGAACTGTAGAGATTATGGTAAAAAGGAAATCTGAACTTTGTACTTTGTTGAATAAATTTCAAATTTTATTTTATAACATAGTTGTAAGCAAATACTAAAATGTCAACCGTAGTCCATTCTGGGTTGTGGGAACATGAAAACACTGGTAATTTCTTTTTTTTTTTTTTTTAATTTTCAAAAGAATTTTAAAAATTTTGACTTCTGGAATTTATCAGATAATTTTTGAGGATCGATTGCAATGACCTTTAGATGAATTATACTAACAAAAATTTTAATTATTTTTATTGCTAAATATGTTTTATTGATTTTTTTAATTTGGACTTTTAACACATATTATTTGCATTTTTGTAATATCTTTTCCAGGTTGTATGATGAAGAAGTAGTAGTAGTTTTGTGTTACTATTATTGTGCTCCTTGAAAACTTCCAGTGTTTCCTTGCTTCCTGCAAAATAAAGCCAGGACTTTGAGATTAACATTAACATCTTTCTAAATATGACCCCATTCTTATTGATTAATGATATCTATAACTCTCAAGCACACAGCCTTCTTTCTTATTAAATGAAAATTGATTTTATTTTGCCTAAGTAATCTGTTTTTATTCCTTTGTGTACTTTTTTTTAATGACAATAATGTCATTCTCTTTCTGTTAGCAATCTGTTATCATTCTTCAAATTTGTTTCCTATGTCATTTCCTCTTATAATATGTGTATTATATAATGTGTATGTGTGTATGTGTATGATTTGCCTGTGAACTTAGTTATTTCTGGAAGAAATGGGGATGTGGAAATTAATAAACAATTTATCAACATGTCAAGTGATCAATAACTAATGTATACAGAAGGCTATTTATTCTGTGTGAAGTAGTATGGTGGACATAGAGATGCACAGCCCAGATTCCCCGTCAAGGATGAATCTGTTGTCCTAGCTGCTAAGAGTGCTATTAGTGGTGCACCCTTTAGCTATCAGTCCCTTCAGGGTTGCTTCACCCACAAAGAACATCCTCTTCCAAAGACATTCCCTTTCAGGAACAACCTACATCCAATGACTGATCAAGCTGGGGGCAGAAAGACCTTTCAACTGAATGGCTCTTTCAACCAAATGCAGGACAACTGTGACAGGCCCTTTCAGCTCTAGAGCCCTTTTTAGCGTCCATGGAAGCTGTTAGACTTGTAACATAGCTGATTTTTCCAACTTCCCGATTATGCCTCTTCCCTTTCCTTCTGTAGATGTTGAGCCCAAAGGCACTCCCATAGACATTCTGAGTACTAAACTCCACCTCAGAGTCTATTTCCCAGTGAACCAAAAGTGTAATAAATAGTTTTATATTTCTTATTATAGCCCTTATATCTCTGTTTTGTTTGTGTATGTATCTGATTCCTCTCCTGAACTATGACTAGCCTGAGCGCAAGGACCATCTTTGTATTCCTACCATCTAGCAGAGTGACAGCATTCTAGGCTTCAGTAGGAGATAAACACACACACACACACGCACACACACGCACACACGTATACATGCACACACACACAATTAACAAATTTACGAAATAAAAAATTTAATTTAGAATTTTAAAGATTTTATTTTAAATGTTTTCCAGCTTTCAGATGAAATGGAGACAAAGAAGACTGTAGAGGTATTTAAAATTTCTATTCTATAAGATTATGTATCAGAAGTATTATATAGAAATAAGGAATGTTTATAATAATATAGATATAGCTATAAATATAGATGGGGCTCTAAGAGAGAGAGGTGGAAACAAGCATAGAAGCTTTTTCCTTCTGCCTTCCCCTTCCTTATGGGTAGTCTAGCTAAAATTCTGATCATTCGAGTTGTGAAAGTTGGTTCTGAAATACGATTTTATTTTGCTTTTGAATTTGGCATATGAATGTGCCAGGGTTCTTAATTTGAGAGAATCACAAAATAGGAAGATTTTTTAAGGTACAATGAAAAGTTTTCACTTATCTTAATAAATGGAAGTAAAATAATTATGTTAATTAGTTATGGTTAAATATTTATCTGTCTTCTGTAGTCCTCTGGGACTATAATACTGGAAAGGGTAAAGTAATGACCACTGTGTGCTATTTCCTTCTTTCTAGGGTTTCACCTTCTCAGGATTCAAAACAAATGAGCTTACTCAACTACCCAGACATTTGGATGCTGAACAAATTTATCTTTTTATTTTAAAAGCCCATAACTTTGATGTACGTAAACATTATTTTTATTGTATGATACATTTTGAGAATATGATATAATGAATCAGACTTTTATTTAAAGCTATGACAAATTAGGTGATAAGCATGATTGAATTTTGAGGGCATTAATTCTGTAAGGAAAAGACCAGTGATGCTTACTACCTTGATCACCAGAAAAAAAATGTATTAGATTCTGTGTTACCACTTCAGGGGTCTGAGGGTGCTAGCATTGTCTTGGCATGTGACTGTAACAAGTGTTTTCCCCTCCCTCTGCCTGCTTTATCAGCTCAAGAGATTTTAGTCTGCTTATTTTGACCCCAGAATAACTTATGAGAGCCCTTCTCCACAATGCCACCTTTTGAGCCTCCACGTATCTTGGGAATTTTTGAGTAATATCCCTATAAGATCGCTAATTGAAGTACTGCAGGCATAGGACAGTAACTAGATCATTGCCCATTGCTTGCCAAGCATAAAATGAAAGTTGGGTGGTACCTGATATTGATTTCCTGCTTAAATATTAGGTGGTCACCTAACAAGGTTTCTGTTTCCTGCAGGCTTCAACAATGTTCCTCGTACCCCAGGCAGATTCCTTCCAGATAGTTCTCTGGGGTGGACTTGGACTTGGAATTTCCTAAAGCCCTCCTAGAGGGGGCCAAGTCCATCCTTCACCTCCCCATCCTTTATCTCTCCATCCTTCCCCATCCCTCCCCATCCCTCACCTCCAACTTTCCTGTGCCTCTTCATTTCTCAACACAAAATCCCTGTTTTCGCTCCCACTGTAGTTCATCAGAAGAAGTATAATCAACCACTTAACCCTTTTTTTTTTTCACTCTCTTCAAGATGCAATGTTCTAAGAAATAGAGTGTGACTGACTTGATTTGGGTCTTCTATATACCCCTCAGGCAACTACAGAGTACCTCAACTGACAACTATATCTAGAATGATTTAGTAGTGATATTCTCTTATTTTTCATAATAATGCAAATGTTTTTCAATTCTCTTTTATATTTTGTGGGATTTTGGTGAGAGTAAAGGCTTAGTCTGCCCCCTTTATATGATCACCCGATCCCATTTTTATAGAGAAAAACTATAGATGCTAATTGTAGTTATGCTACAGGATCATGAGCCTGTTTATTTGTTTCTCTGACTATATTTTCCACAGTTTCCTTAGAAAAAAGGCTTTATTGTTACAAAAAGAAATTGCTAAATTGTTGTTTTTAAAATAAGTTTATAAATGTTCTGGGTAATCTATAATATTCTTTCTAACATTCCATGTTCTAAGATGGTACTATATTTTAAATATGGATGCCTGTACATCTAACACAAATCAGATAAACAAGGCAGAGATGTACAGCTATAAGGAATTATTAATATGGTTAGTTTAGGGATACTGACTTTATTGAAAGAAATAGGAAAGTGAGGAGTGGAAGTAGATATGGGAAGGGGACAGGTGGAGTATGACAAGCTTCTGGGCATATCCACGCATAGACACCAGTGTTTTATTTGTTAATACTCCTACATGATTTCAAAAAAGAATTTAAATTGGCTTACTATAGCATGTAGAATGCAATGACATTAAAAAAAGAGATAATGACATTAGACCAAAGAGAATATAAGTGAGTATAGGAAAATAAAAATATCAGGCAATGTTATTTCATAGAAATGCTTATAGTAACAGACTAAGATCAAACTTATGGATCTGAAACTTGGAGCAAGAAGAGTATGGGTTTACTCTTACATGATTGAAGGTGTGGGAATCCATGGAATTGATGAATTCACCTAAACCCATCTAAACACATTCCTGGGCATACAGTCATTAATTAAGTTCCTTCGTGAGAGAAAGTGTACATTATCCTCTGTACCATCCAGAACAGAACTGTGGCTACAGGTTGATGCTCAGTAAAAATTTTATTAAATTAAAATGAGTGAAAAATGAGCTATACTGTGAATCAGAGGAGAAAGCTAAGCCACAAGCATACTGATATATGTGACTCGAAACTGATAGAAAATTAGAAGTAATTTTGTCCAACCTAGACTCAGTGTTAGAACCAAGTTAGATAATCTAAGTTTTAAGGTGTATTTACAGTTACTTGAATCAAAAATTATCACAAAGTGGGGAGGAGAGAGGAGAGAATCATTTAACTTTTAAAACTGGGTTTGGGTTTTGTTTTGTTTTTTTTAAGCCAATTTCTACTTTTTTGGTTGTTTTGGCTAAATATTGATATATTTTAAAGAATTTGAAATTTTACTGAAAAAGGAAGTTAGTAATACTAAACATAACCAAAATTAGAATGGAAGCAATTGTGCAGTTAGTGTACAGTTAAAATTATCTTTGCTTGAAATTTGCAAATAATTTAAACAAAGTTATTGTTCCTCCCCCCGCCCCTGGAATTTCAATTTTCTACTTTTTTCTTTATGTACTTCACATATGTTCTTTGTAATGAAAAAATACTAAATCTAAGCTGTTAAGTACTAAGTACTAAATTGAAGCTGTTACTTTATGTACTCCATACTATAATTAGTGGCCTATGGAAGAGAAGTGCCCCCACACAATACATGATAACTAATCTTTTTGGTATAAAAATCAGGATATAAAATTAATGCACAGAAACCAGTTGTATTTCTATACACCAACAACAAGACAGAAGAAAGAGAAATTAAGGAGTTCATCCCACTTACTGTTCCACCCAAAACCATAAGATACCTAAGAATAAATCCAACCAAAGAAGCAAAGAATCTGTACTCATAAAACTATAGAGTACTCATGAAAGAAATTGAGGAAGACACAAAGAAAACATGGAAAAAATGGAAAAATGGAAAGAAAACATGGAAAAATGTTCCATGCTCATGGACTGGAAGAAAATACTGTGAAAATATCTATGCTACGTAGGGCAATCTGCACATTTAATGCGATCCCTATCAAAATGCCATCAACTTTTTTCAAAGAAATGGAACAAATAATCCTAAAATTTATATGGAACCAGGAAAGACCCTGAATAGCCAGAGGAATGTTGAAAAAGAAAACCAGAGTTGGCAGGATCACAATTCCAGACTTCAAGCTCTATTACAAAGCTATAATCATCAAGACCATATGGTGCTGGCACAAAAACAGACACATAGATCAATGGAACAGAATAAAGAGCCAAGAAATGGACCCTCAGCTCTATGGTCAACTAATCCTTGACAAAGCAGGAAAGAATATCCAGTGGAAAAAAAGACAGTCTTTTCAACAAATGGTGTTGGGAAAATTAGACAGCCACATGCAGAAAAATGAAACTGGACCATTTCCTTACACCACACACAAAAATAAACTCCAAATGGCTGAAAGACCTCAATGTGAAAAAGGAATCCATCAAAATCCTTGAGGAGAACACAGGCAGCAACCTCTTCAACCTCAGCCACAGAAACTTCTTCCTAGAAACATCACCAAAGGCAAGGGAAGCAAGGGCAAAATGAGCTATTGGGACTTCATCAGATCAAAGCTTTTGCACAGCAAAGGAAACAGTCAACAAAACCAAAAGACAACCGACAGAATGAGAGAAGATATTTGCAAATGACATATCAGATAAAGGGCTAATATCCAAAATCTATAAAGAACTTACCAAACTCAACACCCGAAGAACAAAGAATTCAATCAAGAAATGGGCAGAAGACATGAACAGACATTTCTGCAAAGAAGACATCCAAATGGCCAACAGACACATGAAAAAGTGCTCAGCATCACTCGGCACTAGGAAAATACAAATCAAAACCACAATGAGATACCACCTCACACCAGTCAGAATGGTTAAAATTAACCAGTCAGGAAACGCACGTGTTGGTGAGGATGGGGATAAAGGAGAACCCTCCCACACTGTTGGTGGGAATGCAAGCTGGTGCGACCACTCTAGAAAACAGTATGGAGTTTCTTAAAAAAGTTGAAAATAGAGCCACCATACAACCCAGCAATTGCACTACTGGATATTTACCCTAAAGATACAAATATAGTAATCCGAAGGGGCACGTTACCCAAATGTTTACAGCAGCAATGTCCGCAATAGCAAAACTAGAGAGAGCCTAGATGTTCATCAACAGATGAATGGATAAAGAAGATGAGGTATACATATACAATGAGGTATACATATACATATACAATACTATGCAACCATCAAAATATCCAAAATCTTGCCATTTGCAATGACATGGATGGAACTGAGAATATTAGGCTAAGTGAAGTAAGTCAATCAGGGAAAGACAATTATCATATGATTTCACTGATAATGAGGAATTTGAGAAACAGAGGATCATAGGGAAACGGAGGGAAAAATGAAACAAGATGAAACCAGAGAGGGAGACAAACCCTAAGAGACTCATAATCTCAGGAAGCAAACTGAGGGTTGTTGGAGGGGAAGGTTGGGGGGAAGGAGAGATGGGGTGGTTGGGTGATGGATGTTGGGGAGGGTGTGTGCGATGGTAAGTGCTGTGAATCGTGTAAGACTGATGATTTACAGACCTGTACCCCTGAAACAAATAATACGTTATATGTTAATTTAAAAACTCCAATTCATAACTACTTATCTGAAGAGATGAAATATCTTATTATCAGATAATTTTGACTATTGGAATTCACTGTAAATAATTTAGACTTGGCTGCCTCACAATTTATATAATAAAATATCTTTAAAAGAAAAAAAAAGTCTGCATGATGTCCTTTCTATAGACATGTGTTGAGGAACAGGAATTCTTACCTATGGATTTCATTAAAGTAAGTCTTGAACTATATTGACTCTGGTATTTAAAAACTTGTAGTAAATAAATAAGATAAAAATGGTCTATTGAATGTGCCTATTCAAACCAAGATTTATAGTCATGGAAAATGGATTTAACCTTATGTGACAATTTTTATTAATTTCTTTAAGAGTATACTCTATTTGAATGGGGTCTAAACTTATGACAGAGCTTGTTGGGATAGAATTCCAAGATAACTGTCTTTAGAATAAAAGGGAAATTGTAGCATGTACCTTGGAGTTTGCTGTTCTTTGTCTAGCCTACACTGTCATTTCAATGGCTATTAGGCAAGTATAATTGTTGAATATATGAAATGTGGTTAATGTAACTGAGATGAATTTTTTATTTTATCTCTTAATTTATATATAAATTTTAAAACTAATACTTGATTCAGTTATTGTTAACTTTCAATTTTGGTTGGAGCAAAATCACAACTCTGTATTTATGAAGTCTGAAAACCGATCTAGTATTTATGATGAAAATTTATTATTCAAACTGGGATGTGCTATAAGTATAAAATATATACAGTATGTGAAAGACCTATTACTACAAAGGAATGTAAAATATTTCATTAAGAATTTCATGCCTGGGGCACCTGGATGACTTGGGCTGTTAAGCATCTGCCTTCAGTTCAGGTCATGATCCCAAAGTCCTGGGATCAAGCCCCATGTCTGGTTCTGCATTCAGTGGGGACTCTGCTTGGGAATTCTCTCTCTCTCCCTCTGCCCTTCCCTCACTCATGTGTTCTCTCTCTCTCAAATGAATAAATAAAATCTAAAAAAAAAAAAGAGAAAAAATTTAATGCCCATATGTTGAAATGATAACATTTTAAATATGATTGATTAAAATATGTCATTAAAATTAATTTCACCTTTTATTTTTTTATAAAGTGACTACTAGAAAATTTAATTTTACATATATGGCACAATTAAATTTCTTTTGAAAAATTCTAGTCTATAACCACTGAATACATATTCTTTATAAAGCCTATTTGCATTAACATGTTTTATAATGGATTTAATTTGACCTCCATGCATCTTTTTTTCCATAGGAAAAGGTTTTCAAAATCTGGAAGGCCCATTTTCTCTCAGAAGCCTCTATTGCTCTTTTACATGATTCCTTTTGGTGGTGGTTTCTGCATAAATTTAAGGTATGATGTTATTTTTTAAACTTAGTTCTTAAGTTGATTTGGGGCACAGTTAATTTTTTAGTAGAGGTGGCACTGGTACAAAAAAATATTTTTCTAGATCTTTTCATAGAACTTAGGTTTTTAGTATTCCATACATGTTAGAAATCCTATTCAAAATCTAGAGTCTTTTCATAGGAGTTAAAACTTTAATATGGATTTCAATGATCTGAGTCTTCATTAGCCAGAGAAAGATGAGTGAAATCAAGCAGTGTAATGAATAATAAAGTTGTAGCTTAACTTAGTACTATAATGCCCTGAAAAACAGCTAATGAAAACCCACTGCAAATCAGTGACACTGAAGGTGGTTTCATTTGGAAAATAGTCTACGGAGCAGATGAAGAGAGGGCCTTTACTTGATTCAGAAAGAATTAGCATTAAGAAGAGAAATTAATTAGCATTAAGAAGAGAAAGACATCTGGATATTTGGGAAAGATATCTGGGAAACAATAAGAGAATGGAAATAAACAGCACACGAGTCTCCTGTTAGAGAATATGTGAGCCTGGAAAAAGTGGTGAATACCATTGTGTGACTTCTGGATCTGGAAGAGTGGAAGATAAGATCAACCCCAGGGATCACAGCCTTAAGCTTTAAAGAAGGTGTGCCACCCCATCAAGGAAGCCTGAAAATGGACTCCACTCTCCACTTTTCTCCAGCTCAAATTACTCACACAAACCTGCTTATGGATTGTCACAGGAATTTTACACCATGAAGAAATTGGGTGTTAACCAGTTTTACATACAAACCATTCAGTTAGTGCTTTATGTTAGGATAAACTATAGGTTAGAAATACTCTAGGTTAAGAATCTCTGTCCTATATTTCTGGTATTGTTAGGAGCTCTGGATGATGCATAGAAAATGGCATATCAGTAATAAAAAGATAATTACTGAGGGAAATTTGTGAAATCAGGAATTACATTACCTGAAATTTCTTTCTCTAGATCTGGGTCCTGAATTTATGTTTTCCCATGAAGACAGAGAAACATTACATTCCCACTTAAATCTGTTGAGATTATATATAACAAGTTTTTTGAAAGAAACATAATCTAGCAGTGTTCTAGTTATTGTCTTGTCAGGAAATTGTAGTATTTTATTGTTTTGAATAAACACAGACTTAACACAAAAATATGAATAACTCACTACATTTATAAGATTATTTTTGCAATAACAAGGAGTTAGAATTTTTTTATCATTTTTTATCATTTTTTAAATTGGGCTCCCTGCCCAGCAGGGAGCCCAATGTGTACCTTGAACTCATAACCTTGAGATCAAGACTTGAGCTGAGATTAAGAGTTGGATGCTTAACCGGTTACCTAGGTGCCCCTAGAATTTTTTTTCTTTAATCAAAGTATTCTCTAGAAACTAGCTTTCTGAAATTAAAATGTAATAATTTAGTAATAATTTTAAAACATTATAATTTACTAAGATTTCTAGTGTCATGATTTTTGTCATGTTTTGAGAATCAATATATTTGGCTGGGTCAGTGTTCTGCTAGTGTTCTTTGGGAACTAAAGGGGGCAAATTGAAGCAAACTCTCCATGATTTAACTAGAACAGTTCTTCTTTCATCTGTTTAGTTCAATAAACTCTATTATTTTATTTCTAAGAGGGTTTATTGTTAAATATATATAATATATTTAAATATGTTAAAATGGGTGCAAAATACATAAATTCTATTTACTTTGGAAGGATAAATAATACTGATTTTATACCTAGAATATGGTAAAACCATGAACCACTTGTTCAGTTTAGTTACCTGGAGTATAATATGAAAAAATATATAATCATACTCTAGAATATAGCATGCTTCAGTGTGGTGGCTCTAACTTATTTCAGTAATTGTTATATGATTAATAGAAAACCAAATTTTCCTTGTTTATTGCCCATGATTTAGTGGTAACCTGGTCTAGTAGGAAAAAATACTGAACTTGGATCCAGAAAACTAGAATTTTAAATCTAGTTTTCCCAAATAGTTATTTTTAAGAGTTTGGTCTAGTCAAAAAATCTCTCTGAGCATCACTTATCTCATCTCTAAAAAACAAAACAGGTAGAAAATAAAATATACCCTGCTTTTTCCCCCCTAAGGTTGCTGTATTAAAAGTGATACAAATAAGAAGATACCAAAAAAAAAAAAAAAAAAGAATAAGAATAATAAGAAGAAGATACCTAGTAAACTGTGAAATACTATATAAATGTAATATGGGAATCAATAAAATAGAGTTAAGAGATCTGGTTTTCAAAAACAAGTTTACGCACTTAGTAAATGATGTGACCTAGAATAGTTATTTACCTCTCTAAATCTTTCATAAGATTAAAAAAAAAAATCACCTAATTTACATGTTTTCTGGGTTAAATGAGAAAGTGAATGTAAATTTGTTTGTTTATATGGAGATATATATATAGTAAGTGTTCAATGAATATATCATCACCATCATCATCATCATTATTACTATTATTATTATATTAATAGAACAAAAGTTATTCCAAAAATTGCTGGTCAATTGATAGGCTAATGACAAAAGTTTCCCTAATGATGTTTGACTAGAAGAACTTTGGTAATGATATTGCCATATGCTTAATGTTCAAAAATTGTCCTTGGGACTTGGGCTCCCAAAAATATTCAGAAAGCTGGAAAACACATCATTCCCACCCATGTAACAACAACGAAAAGTGATATAACCTATAAAATTACAACTTTTTTGAACTTACCATATAGTGTACATTTCAAAGCAAAGAATGTTACCAGGGGAGAAAAGAGTAACTGTATGATGGTAAAAAGGTTGATTCATCAATATAACAATCCTGAATATATGTGCACCTAATAGAAATGCTTTGAAACACGTTTAATAAAAACTTAAAACTTCAAGGGCAAATGAAATTAATAAGTATATTGAGGTGTTTCAAAACCTCATTCTCAATAATTGGTAGACTATACAGAAAATCAGTAATGATATAGAAGACTTGAGCAACACTGTTAAAGAGCTTAATTGATCAAATTTGACATTTATTAAATATTCCTACCAGCAACAACAGAACACATTAAACATTTATCAGCTACTTTCTGGGCTAGGAAAACATCCTAATAAATTTAAAACAATTCAAGTCAAACATAGTATGTTTTCAGACCAAAATGGAATCATTATAAATGAGTAACAAAAAGGTATCCAGAAAATCCTCAAATATTTGGAAACTAAATAACACATTTTTCAATATCTGTAGGTCAAACCAGAAATCAATAGAGAAATTAGAAAGTATTTTTGAATTTAATGAAAATATACTTAAAATGTGGGGGATGTGGGGTGCTTGGGTAGCTCAGCCAGTTAAGCATCTGCCTTTGGCTGAGGTCATGATCTCTGGATCCTGGGATCAAGCCCTGCATCAGGGTCCCTGCTCAGTAGGGAGTCTGCTTCTCCCTCTGCCCCTCCACCACTACTCATGCACTCACACTCTCTTTCAAATAAATAATTATCTTTAAAAAATAAAATAAAGTTTGTGGGATGTAACTCAAACAGTATTTAGAAGTTTAAAGGATTAAAATAACTATATTAGAAATAATATATTAGAAATAAGTTCTCAAAAACTATGACCTCACCTTTTAACATATGAAACTAGAAAAAGAGGAGTAAAAGAAATCCAAAATAAGCAGAAGAAAGGAAATAATAAAGTTCAGAGAGGCAACTAATGAAAGGAAAAACTGAAAAACAAAGAAGGAGCTCCCTACTGCACCATCTTCCCAAGTTCATCCTATCAGGATTTGACTATAATATTGAGATTATTATTATCTATACATTTCTTTCTTCTTACAACATATTTACTGTGTCTTAGTTTAGCCATTGTGTCACAATTTTACTAATTCTGGCTGTGATTATCTCATCCTAATAACTGCTTTAATTTCACACTGAGTTACTGATAATAAGTTGGAGTAGATATAGGACAAAAGAAAGTAATAGTCATTGATTGCCTCTACATGCCAGCTTTAATGCAGGAACCTTCATTAACTTATCAAATGTGTGTGGGCTTTCTGTGTGCCAGGCACTGCGCTAAGTGCCTGAAAGACAAAGTCAAACTAAACATGATTCTTGTCATTATTTTACTATGCTACTTTAAGGTATGTATATTTTATATACATTTGACAGATGAGGAAACTAGGACTGATTAACTAGCCCAGGGTAAGGAAATTAATGAATAACAATGCCAGTGTTCAAATTCAGGTCTGCATGATACCAAACCCATACTCATTCTCACTGATCTGCCTTGTAAGAATAAATAAAATTACTGACATTATGCATACAAATTCCAATTTAAAATTATAATATTAGTGCTTTTAATTTCAGAAAATGTTTTATTTTTAAGCCTGACAGAGAGAATCAAGATTCCTTGTTTGACAGAATTTCAGAAAGTTATGTGATACTTTTCATGAACATCCCTGCAAGTCGAAAAGATGCATTCCTTCAGGTAAACATAGAAATTAACTGGTTACACTAAGCATTTTTAGAGCAAATGAAAATTTAAAAATAGTTATTTTATTTAAATATCTATTAGAACATATTTTGTTACTTTGAAAGCAAATTTCCTTAAATATTTATAATGTTTTGAAAGTTACTTTCCTCTCCATTTTATTTTATTTTATTTTATTTTTAAAGATTTTATTTATTTATTTGACAGACAGAGATCACAAGTAGGCAGAGAGAGAGGAAGAGAAGCAGGCTTCCCGCTGAGTGGAGAGCCCGATGCAGGGCTTGATGTGGGGCTCTATCCCAGGTTCCTGGGATCATGACCTGAGCTGAAGGCAGAGGCTTTAACCCACTGAGCCACCCAGGTGCCCCTCCCCCTTCATTTTATTGTATTCCTTTGCCTCAGAGTCTTACAGAATTTCCTTAGTGTGGTATAGATGATTTTTTTTTTTTGCATATTGGTAATTTGAAAACTACTGTCTTATTCTGTGTATATTCTTGATTTTTTTCTATTTACCTATAAAATTATTATTTTTCTTTTACTTTATAATGTATCTCTGTTCTGTTTAAGAAGACTTGAGAAGTTTATGTTATATGTAAGGACTAAGTACCTGTTACAGTAAATGAAAACAGACATATTTATAATCAAATGTTTATTTTATATTTTTGTTATTATAATAACTAGTGAATAGGATTGATTAAAAGAATTTGTGTCCTTCAGTAATGTGAAATGAAAATGTATAGGAATTTCATTAGATGCTTGTAAATTTAAACATCCAGCACTCAAAGCAGAAGTCACATTTAGTTACTTTGTTCTGTTGACATCTGTAAATCAGAAATACATTCATATTTTGGAGTTGATAACTGTTTTCATGGGTAAAACAGTAAAACTTAAAAACAGTAAAATGTCCTTCCCAATGAAAACATAATGTTCAGTCTTCACCTATCTTTCTTACTCACAGCCATATACATGCAGTGTCTATAAAAGGAAACTGGTTAAAAAAAAAAAAAAGGAACCCAGTAGTGGACGGGGAATAAGGAGACTTGGTCTAATGTCCCGAATCTGCTAATTACCTGGGTGATCTTGGGCAACACATTTGGTCTCTCAGTTCCATAGCTGGAAGAGGTTGATAATGACTGTGATTCATGAATTGTCATTTTATAGAACAGTGGTGTTCTGAAAGATGGACTTGGATTTTCTCTGCTAATATTAAAATATTTTTTATTTCCTTGTAAAAGTTAGTTAATGGTTAGGATTTGGGGCAATTGTCTAAAAATGACAAAAACAAATACTTCTCCTATCCATGATCTTTCACTTTTCTGTCCTTTTGTGGTAGGTGAGACTAGTCTACCTACATGGTTTGATGAAATCAAGCGTACTTTAACATAATGCTCTTGAGAAAATGATAACAGGCCTATTTAAAAGGGCAAAGAAAGTACTGGCACCACTGCATATCTTTTTATCCAAATGTTCTCTCCTGGGATGGATATACCTTTTGGTAGATGTTATATTTATAACTTTTCTTAAATCATGACTTGTTTTTTTTCTGGATCCCTATTTTTTTGTGGCTTTTTCTGAGGGGAAATAAGTTATTTAATCAAGATTCAAAACCTCTTTCAGAACAAATAAAATGTACATATAGGTGATTTGACCGCTTGGCTTGGGTTTAGTCTTCTTTTAATACTCCCTTTCTGTGTCTGTGCTTGAGAATGAAGACATCTGCCTATACATCTATCTCCTCCAGAGCTGTTTTAGTAGAAATAAAGTCTTATCTCCTGTTGACTAATTTCCATTATTTTTCACTCATTCAAATAAGTCAGGATTTTGTTACTGCTTGTTCATCTGATTTACCTTACCTAACAAAGAGGAATTTATTAATTTTTAAGAATCAAAAAGTCATTGTCATGTCCCACTATTCAGTACAAATTAGCTGAATCTAAACAGATTTAGTATGGCTTTCACTTCTCTTTCTTCCAGTGTCATACAATGATAGACCTTCAGAAGTTTTCCCAACACAATTTGATACTTGGTCCTTAATCATGAAGATGAGATATTCACAGAAAACTTTAACAAGTTCCCCTTATTCATCTTGTTCAACCTTTTAATTTTAAATGAATGTCACTATGATTTTTATACCAAAATATGTGATTATTTCTGGCATGATTCATTTCAATAAAATTAAAAACACAAATATGTTAAAGCATTCCCCCCCCACCACTACCCCCCCCACACACACACACACAAATCATGGAGTTATTCAAAGAATATTATCACTTACCAGCAAATATTATCACTTACCACTTGAAGAAGATGAGTTTTAGTTTCTTGTTGTTGCTATAACAAATTATCACAAATTTAGTGACTTTCAAGACAAGAAAAATTCATTGTTTTAGTGCTATAGAGGCCACAAATCCAAAATGAGTCCTTGGGGGCTAAAATCAAGGTATCAACAGGGCCAGTTTCTTTAAGAGGCCCTCCATTTCTTAATCTCTTCTAGCTTCTGGTGGCTGACAGCACTCTTTGGATTCTGGTTGTATTGCTCTAATTTCTTTTTCTGCCATCTCATTGCCTTCTTCTCTTCAGTAGTAAAAATTTCCATAGCCCTCCTCTTATAAGGACACTTGTGATTGCCATGAAGGCCCACTGGATAATCCAATATAATCTTCCCATATTAAGATCTTTAACTTAACGAAATCTGTGAAGCCCTTTTGCTGTATAAATGAACATTTACACACTGCAAAGACAGTGACCTCTAAGGGACACTGAGATTACAAAATTTTACATTTAATATTAAGGACTAAATGTGTTTTTAGGTATTTATTTGGTTGCCGAGTACCAGAATAATAAATAAAAAATTTTAAAAATTTAATATAAAAATGTTACTTTTATGTTTAGTCTCTTCCTAAGAAGAACTTAGTAGTTTAGGGATTTTATGTCTAATAGAATAATGGTAGAACCATATATTTGTTGATATCTGATCATAGTTTTCATATGTAAACAATACACTGATAATTGCAATATATTAACTCACCTAAACAGACTTCAGTTGTTTAAATATATGCTTGCTACTCTTATCACACACACACACAGAATGATAATTATGTGAGGCGATAGAGGTGTTAGTTAATGCTATGGTGGTAATCGTATTGCAATATGTAACATGTATCAACATGTTGTATACCTTAAACTTACAGAGTCATATGCCAATTATAGTTTAGTTAAAAAATGCATAAATGACCTATATGTGTCACTTTCTAAAAGAGCGTAACAATACCAAGGTTAAATGAAATAAATAATCATGAAACTTTATCTTAAAATATAACCATCAAGCCTAATCTTGTTAACTTCATCCTTTACCCAAATTAAATTTTCTAAATGAAATAAATAATAAAACTTAAAATAGAATCCTCAAACTCTATCTTAACTGTTAACTTCATCTTTTTATCCAAATTAAATTTTCTAAAATGCCAACAAATAGCTAAACTGACTTTATTCCCAACTCTTCTTTGTTCATGTCCCTCAATTAGAGGTACAAAGAAGTTATAAGTGGCCAAACACAAGCTATGAGAAAAAAGGGACATGTATATTTCACAAACTTAATAATCATTTCTTTGGTAGTTTACATATACTACATAAAATATAAAATTATTCTAATATCACTCTATTTTGGGTAGGTGTATCCTGATTGTTTGTCACAAGCCATCTATGCAACATTCCAGGAAGCATTTCCAGAATGCAGTAATCTTTTTAATGATGAATTTAAAGAAGAACTAGGGAATAACATTTTTCTTTGGTTGTCAGGTATGAGTAAATCATTTACATATTGATCATTATTTTGAGAACTAAAACTTTTTGTATACAGTATCTTGTTTACTCCAGCTAAAAAAATTGGTAATTCTCTGCCTTATAAAACATGCCATATTGATGCCTATATTTTTTTTAAATTTATATGTGTGGAATTGTTGGATCACTATATTATATACCTGAAACTAATATTACACTGTATGTTAACTAACTGAAATTCAAGGGGCACTTGAGTGTCTCAGTGGGTTGAAGCCTCTGCCTTCAGCTCAGGTCGTGGTCCTGGTCCTGGGATCAAGCCCTGCATCAGGCTTTCTTGGTATGCATTGATAAAAAGTTAAGTTGAAAACTAAGGCTACACGAGAGTCGCTATGATTTTTTTTAATCATGAATATGTTTTTGCAGATTTCTTTCCCATGCTTTTTCTCATATTGCATATCCATCAAGAGTCAAATGTTTCCTGAATCTATCCCCATAAGTGACCTTTTCGACTTTTACTACATTTTATCTCTTACTTGTAACTATTTTGCACTGGTTAAAGCACTTGTTGAAAGAATTTTATAAGACATGTTTTTCTTATTTCTTGTTCTCTTGTTTCTTTCTTTGAGGAAAGGTTTATATTGTAGATCTAAAATGCCAAATTCAACATTCTCCTCCTTAATGTATCAAAAATTTCTTTTTCAGGATAAAGTAATCACTTATTAGGTGATAAAGTAATTATCTCTATTAGGTAATTACTCATTGGCTTTATCTGTCTGTACATTACAGACTCAGTTCCATTACTTACATTATCAGTTGGCTTTCATTTTTGTTTCATTTTTTCACCAACAAAATTTTTATTACCAGAATTTCTTATACACAGTAAGAAAACAGATCACTAGAGACTCTATTAGTTTCCTCTTGCTGCTGTAACAAAATTAGCACTTAGCAGTTTAAAACAACACACTGTACTATCTTACACTCCTGGAAGTCAGAAATCCAAAATGAGTCTCACTAGGCTAAAACCAAGATTTAGCAGAGCTGTGTTTCTTCTACAGGTTTTGTGGAAGAAATTTTTTTGAAGCCTTTAGAAGCTGTGTACAGTCTTTAATTCCATCGCCCTCTTCCATCTTCAAAGCTAGCAATGGCTCATCAGCTTCAGATAAGAAATAAAAAGCAAAAACAAAACCAAAAAACTAAAAAGAAAAAAAAACAACAAAAATACTTTAACAAGCAAATGTGTCCACCTAAAGTGAAGGTGAAGACTCCACGCCCAAACTACCAGAACTCATACAGCAATTCAGTAATGTGGCAGGATACAAAATCAATGTACAGAAATCAGTTGCTTTCTTATACACTAACAATGAAAACATTGAGAGGGAAATGAGAGAATCGGTCCCATTATAGCACCAAGAACCATAAGCTACCTGGGAATAAACCTAACCAAAGAGGTTAAGGAACTGTACTTGAGGAACTATAGAACACTCATGAAAGAAATTGAAGAAGACACAAAAAGATGAAGGACCATTCCATGCTCAGGGATTGGAAGAATAAACATTGTTAAAATGTCTATACTGCCTAGAGCAATCTATATATTTTCAATGCCATCCCAATCAAAATTCCACTGGCATTTTTCAAAGAGCTGGAACAAACAATCTTAAAATTTGTATGGAACAAGAAGAGATCCCAAATTGCTAAGGAAATGTTAAAAAAAGAAAAACAAAACCAGGGCATCACGTTGCCTGATTTCAAGCTTTACTACAAAGCTGTGATCACCAAGACAGCATGGTACCAACACAAAAACAAACACATAGACCAGTGGAACAGAGTAGAGAGCCCAGATATGGACCCTCAAGTCTGTGGTCAAATAACCTTTGACAAAGCAGGAGAAAATATACAGTGGAAAAAAGACAGTCTTTTCAATAAATGTGCTGGGAAAATTGGACAGCTATGTGTAGAAGAATGAAACTCGACCATTCTCTTACACCATACACAAAGATAAACTCAAAATGGATAAAAGACCTCAACGTGAGGCAGGAATCCATCAGAATCCTAGAGGAGGACATAGGCAGTAACCTCTTCAACATCGGCCATAGAAATTTCTTTCATGATATGTCTCCAAAGACAAAGGAAACAAAAGCGAAAATGAACTTTTGGGACTTCATCAAGATCAAAACCTTCTGCACAGCAAAGAAAATAGTCAACAAAACAAAGAGGCAACCCACAGATTGGGAGAAGATATTCACAAATGATACTACAGACAAAGGGCTGATATCCAAGATCTATAAAGAACTCCTCAAACTCAACACACACAAAACAGATAATCACTTCAAAAAATGGGCAGAAGACATGAACAGAACCTTGTCCAAAGAAGACATACAAATGGCTGACAGACACATGAAAAAATGTTCATCATCATTAGCCATCAGGGAGATTCAAATCAAAACCACATTGAGATACCACCTTACACCAGTTAGAATGGCAAAAATTAACAAGAGAGTAAACAATAAGTGTTGGAAAGGATGTGGAGAAAGGGGAACCCTCTTATGCTGTTGGTGGGAATGCAAGTTGGTGCAGCCACTTTGGAACACAGTATGGTGATTCCTTAAGAAATTAAAAATAGAGTTTCCCTATGATCCTGCAATTGCACTCCTGGGTATTTACCCCAAAGATACAGATGTAGGGAAAAAAAGGGCCACCTGTACTCCAATGTTCATAGCAGCAATGGCCAGAGTTGCCAAACTGTGGAAAGAACCAAGTTGCCCTTCAACGGATGAATGGATAAAGAAGATATGGTCCATATATACAATGGAGTATCATGCTCCATCAGAAAGGTTGAATACCCAACTTTTGTATCAACATGGACAGGACTGGAGGAGATTATGCTGAGTGAAATAAGTCAAGCAGAAAGAGTCAATTATCATATGGTTTCACTTACTTGTGGAGTGTAAGGAATAACATGGAGGACACTGGGAGATGGAGAGGAGAAGTGAGTTGGGGGAAATCGGAGGGGGAGATAACCCATGAGAGACTGTGGACTCTGAGAAACAAACTGAGGGTTTTGGAGGGGAGGGGGGTGGGGGGTTGGGTGAGCCTAGTGGTGGGTATTATGGAGGGCATTTATTGCATGGAGCCCTGGGTGTGGTGCATAAACAATGAATTCTGGAACACTGAAAAGAAATAAAATGAAATGAAAAAGAAAAAAAAAGATGACAGAATTTGTAAAATAAAAGGGGATATTAAAAAAAAAAGTGAAGGTGAGATATTTTCTCTAACAAACAAAAGCTAAGGAGTTCACCAGAACTGCCTTACAAGAGATACTGAAAGGCGTTCTTCAAGCTGAAATGAAAGGACACTAATTAATAACAAAAAATTTTATAAAAATATAAAACACACTGGCAAAGGTAAGCATGTAGTTAGATTCAGAATATTCTAATACTGTAGAACGGTAGTATGTTAACCACTTAATTCTAGTATGAAAGTTAAACGACAAAAATATTAAAAATATTGATAGCTATAATAATTTCTTCATGGGGATACAATATAAAAGGATGTAAAAAGTGACACCAAAAACATAAAAGAGGGGGAGTAAAAGAATACTTTGGGTATGCAGTCAAAGTTAAATTATAAGGATAAAGTAGACTTATATGTTTTATGTAACCCTCACAGTAACCACAAAGCAAAACCTAAGCAAATTCATGAGAGATAAAGAGAGGGAAATCAAAGCAAGCCATTATGGAAAATCATCAATTCACAAAGGAAGGGAGCAAAGAGAAAGAACGGAACAAAGCAGCCACAAAGATGCCATAAAACAATTAGATGACATCAGTAAATCCTTAACTATAATTACTCTAATCATATAATCCGATCAAAATACATAGAAATCAATAACAAGAAGAAAGTTAGAAAATCACAAATATGCACAAATTAAACAACACACTCCAGAACAATGAGTGGGTCAAAGAATCAATCAAAAGAAAATTTTAAAAATATCTTGAAACAAATGAAAATGGAAATACAACATATCCAAAACTATGGGATGCTGCCAAACCCATCTTAAAGAGGAAGTTTATAGTAATAATTACCTACATTAAGAAAAAAGAAAGACTTCAGACATACAACCTAACTTTACACCTCAAGGAACTAGAAAAAGAAGTACAAACTGAACCCAAACTTAGCAGAAGGAAGGAAATAAGAAAGATCAGAGCATAAGTAAATGAAATAGAGACCAGAAAGACAATAGAAAAAAAAATCAATGAAACTAACAGCTGTTTTTTTGAAATGTAAAATTGGCAAATGTTTAGCCAGAAGAAGAAAAAGAAGGATTCAAATAAATAAAAAGTGAAAGAGAATACATTACAACCGATACCACAGAAATACAAAGGATCCAAAGAGACCAATGTGAACTATTATATGCCAAAAAATTGGACAACCTAGAAGAAATGGATAAATTCCTAGAAACATAAAATTCCTCCAGACTTAATCATGAAGAAATAGAAAAATAGTAACAGACCAATAATAGTAAGGAGAATAAATCAGTATTTAAAAACCATCCAAGAAAGTATAGCCTAGGACCATATGGTTCCATTGGTGAATTATACCAAACATGTAAATAAGAATGTCAATCCTTCTCGAACTCTCCCAAGAAAACCGAACTCCCAAACTCATTTTATGAGGCCAGCTTTACCCTGATACTAAAGACAGATAAGGACACTACAAGACAACTACAGACCAATATCCCTAATGAATATAGATGCAAATATTCTCAATAAAATATTAGAAATCAAATTCAACAACACATTAAAAGGATCATAAACCAGGATCAAGCAGGATTTATCTCTAAGATGCTGGATGATTCCACATATGCAAATCAACAAATGTTATACACCACATTAATAAAATGAGGGAGAAAAACCACATAATCATCTCAACAGATGCAGAAAAAAGCACTTGAGAAATTACAAATCCTTTCATGTCAAAAACACTCTACACATTGGGTATAGAGGGAACATACCTCAACATAATAAAGTCCATCTATGACAAGCCCGTAGCTAGCATATTCAGTGGTGAAAGGCTGAAAAGCTTTTCCTCTAAGATGAGGAACAAGACAAAGGTATCCATTCTTACCATTCCTATTTAACAGAGTGTTGGAAGTTCTAGCCAAAGCAATCAGGAAAGGAGGGGAAAAAAAAAAAAAACCCTAAGTAAAATGCATCCAAAAGGGAAAGATAGAAGAAAAATTTCCTTTTTTGTAGATGATATAATCTTCTACAAGCATACCTCATTTTATTGTGCTTCACAGATGTGGCATTTTTTTTTTTTTTTAACAAATTGAAGGTTTATGGTAACCCTGCATCAGACAAGCTTGTCAGTGCCATTTTCCCTTTTGCTTACCTCATGTCACCATGAGAATTTGGTAATTCTCACAAAACTTCAGACTTTCTCATTATTACATTTGGCATGGTGATCTGTGATTAGTGATTACAACTCACTGAAAGCTTAGGTAATAGCATTTTTAAACAAAGTTTTTAAATTAAAGTGTGTATATTAAATTAGGCATAATGCTATATAATACACTTAATAGACTATAGCATAGGGTGAACATGACTTTTATAGCCATTGGGAAACCAAAAAATTCATTCAGCTTGTTTTATTCTGATATTCACTTATTGCAGTGGTCTGGAGCTGAACACTCAATATCTCAGTTATGGCTTTGTATAGAAAAACCTCAAGACTCCACCAAAAAACTGTTAGAACTAATCAGTGAATTCAGCAATGTTGCAGGATACAAAATCACTATACAAAATCCGTTGCATTTCTTTATACTAACAATAAAATATCTGAAGTAGTAAAGAAAAAAATCCCATTCACAATAGCATAAATAACAATAAAGTACTTAGGAATAAATTCAGTCAAGGAGATTAAATAGCTGTACACTGAAAACTACAAGATTTTGATGAAAGAAATTGAGAAGACACAAACAAATGGAAAGGTATCCTGTGTTCATGGATTGAAAGAATTGATTTTGTTAAAATGTCCATACTATGCAAAGCCATCCATAGATTCAGTATATTTCCTATCAAAATTCCAATGACATTCTTCACAGAAATAGAAAAAACAACCTTAAAATTTGTATGGAATCACAAAAGAACCTCTGGATATCCAAAGAAATCCAGAGAAATATCAAAGCTGGAAGCATTAGACTTCTTAATTTTAAATTACACTACAAAGCTCCAGTAATCAAAATGATAAGGTACTGCCATAAAAATAGACATAGACCCATGGAATAGAATCCAGAGCCCAGAAATAAACCCTCACAAATACAGTGAACTAATACTCTCTTCCATAAATGGTGATGGTTAAACTGGATAACCACGTGTAGAAGAATGAAATTGGACTGTTATTTATTTTTAAAGATTTTATTTATTTATTTGACAGAGATCACAAGTGGGCAGAGGCAGTCAGAGAGAGAGGAGGAAGCAGGCTCCCTGCTGAGCAGAGAGCCTGATGCAAGGCTTGATCCCAGGACCCTGAGATCATGACCTGAGCCAAAGGCAGAGGCTTTAACCCACTGAGCCACCCGGTGCCCCGAAATTGGACTTTTTAATACCACTCACAAAAAACTAACTCAAGATTAAAGACTTAAAAATAAGAACTGAGTGGCCAAACTATAAGAAAATATAGGGGAAAAATCCTTGATATCAATCTTAAAAATAATTTTTTTTTTGGCTATGACACCAGAAACACAAGCAACAAAAGGAGAAATTAATTAACTGGGACTGCATCAAACTAAAAATCTTATGCATAGTGAAGGAAAACATCAACAAAATTAAAAGGCAACTCATGGAATATATTTGCAAATCATATTCTGATATGATAAAGAGTCAATATCCAAAATATATAAAGAACTCATACAACTGACTAGCAAACAAACAAAAACAGACAAACAAAAATCCAATTTAAAAATGGATAGAGGAACTGTACAGACACTTTCCCAAAGAAGACATACAGATGGCCAACAGACACATGAAAAGATGCTAAACATCACTAATCATCAGGGAACTGCAAATCAAAATCACAATGAGATCTCATCTTACACCAGTCAGAATGTCTCGTACCAAAAAGACAAGAAGTAAGTCTTGGCAAGTGTGTAAAGAATAGCGAACCCTTGTGCACTGTTGGTAAGAAAGTAAATTGGTGTTGTTATTAGAAAACAATAGAGAACCTTACACCAGTTAGAATGGCCAAAATTAGCAAGACAGGAAACAACATGTGTTGGAGAGGATGTGGAGAAAGGGGAAACCTCTTACACTGTTGGTGGGAATGCAAGTTGGTGCAGCCACTTTGGAGAACAGTGTGGAGATTCCTCAAGAAATTAAAAATAGAGCTTCCCTATGACCCTGCCATTGCACTACTGGGTATTTACCCCAAAGATACAGATGTAATGAAAAGAAGGGCCATCTGTACCCCGATGTTTATAGCAGCAATGGCCACGGTTGCCAAGCTGTGGAAAGAACCAAGATACCCTTCAACAGACAAATGGATAAGGAAGATATGGTCCATATACACTATGGAGTATTATGCTTCATTCAGAAAGGATGAATACCCAACTTTTGTATCAACATGGACAGGACTGGAAGAGATTATGTTGAGTGAAATAAGTCAAGCAGAGAGAGTCAATCATCATATGGTTTCATTTATTTGTGGAGCATAACAAATAACATGGAGGACAAGGGGAGATGGAGAGGAGAAGGGAGTTGAGGGAAATTGGAAGGGGAGGTGAACCATGAGAGACTATGGACTCTGAAAAACAACCTGAGTGTTTTGAAGGGGCGGGGGTTGGGAGGTTGGGGGAACCAGCTGGTAGGTATTAGGGAGGGCACGGATTGCATGGAGCACTGGGTGTGGTGCAAAAACAATGAATACTGTTACACTGAAAAGAAATAAAAAATTAAAAAAAATTTTTTTTTAATTTTTAAAAATTAAAATTTTTTTTAAATTTTAAGGAATGGCAAAAATAAAGTCAACAGATTATGAAAAAAAAAAGAAAACAATAGAGGGGTTCCTAAAAATTTTAAATAGAGCTACGATGTAACTGAGCAACCCAATTTCTAGATATATATCCAAAAGAAATAAAAATATACCGAAAGAGATATCTGTCCTCCCATGTTCATTTAGCCTTATTCACAACAGCCAGGATATGGAAACAATCTAGGTGTCTGTCAATGAATGAATGGATAAAGAAGATGGATCTATACGGACAATGGAATATTGTTTGGCCATAGGAGAGAAGGAAATTTTGCAATTTGCAACCAAATGGATGAACCTTGAATGCATTATGCTAAGTAAAACCAATCAGACAGAAACATACAAATACTATCTGATATCACTTATATATTGCATCCAAAAAAGCCAAAGTCATAGAAACAGAAAAGAATTTGGTGGTTGCAGGGGATGGGGGAAATGGGTAGATATTTATCAAAGTATACAAACTTCCAGTTATAAGATGAATAGGTTCTGGAGAAAATACATAGCATATTGATTGTAGTTGATAAACTGTATCATATACCTAAAAGTTACTAAGAGAAGAGATTTTAAATATTCCCACCATAATAAAGAATGGCAATTATGTGACATGATGGAACTGTTAGCTAAGTCTATGGAGTGATCATTCCAATATATGTAAGTTTATCA
This sequence comes from Lontra canadensis, assembly GCF_010015895.1. Taxonomy (NCBI): domain Eukaryota; kingdom Metazoa; phylum Chordata; class Mammalia; order Carnivora; family Mustelidae; genus Lontra; species Lontra canadensis. The sequence goes on from NW_022631006.1 coordinate 11,938,444, forward strand.
AATCAATACAGTTACCAACATTTTTTGTCAATTATATTTCAATAAAACTGTAAAAATTGACATTAGAATAGAAATTAAAAATCATCAAGGCTAAAGATAAAGAATGCCTTCCAAATGGCCAACAGATACATGAGAAAATGTTCAACATCATTCATCATCAGAGAAATACAAATAAAAACTGATTTGAGCTGCCACCTCATACTGGTCAGAGTGGCTAAAATTAACAACTCAGGAAACAACAGATGTTGGTGAGGATGCAGAGAAAGGGGAACCCTCTTAGACTATTGGTGGGAATGCAAATTGGTACAGCCACTCTGGAAAACAGTATGGAGATTCCTCAATAATTTCAAAATAGAGCTACTCTACAACCTGCAATTGCATTACTAGTTATTTATCCAAAGGATACAAACAGTGATTCAAAGGGGCACACATACCCCAAGGTTTATAGCAGCAATGTCCACAATAGCCAAAATACGGAAAGAGCTCAGATGTCCATCAACAGATGATTAGATAAAGATGTGGTATACATATAGATTGCATAAAGATGTGGTATATGTATACCACATCTTTATCCAATGTATATACCGTGTGTGTGTGTGTGTATGCATATGCATATACATATATAGGAATATTACTCAGCCATCATAAAGAATGAAATCTTGCCATTTGCAATGTTGTGATGGAAATAAAGGTATTATGCTCAGCAAAATAAATCAGTTGGAGAAAAACAAATGCCATATGGTTTCACTCATATATGGAATTTAAGAAATAAAACAGAGGAATATAGGGGAAGGAAAGGAAAAATAAAATAAGATGAAATCAGAGAGGGAGGCAAACCATGAGAGTCTCTTCACTCTATGAAACAAACTGAGGGTTGCTGGAAGGGAGGTGAGTGAGGAAGAGGTGATTGGGTGATGGCCATTAAGGAGGGCACTTGATGTAATGAGAACTGGGTGTTATATGCAACTGGTGAATCACTAAATTCTACCCCTGAAATTAATAATAAAGTATTTTTAACTAAATTGAACTTAAATAAAATAATTTATTTTTGTTACTTTTTGGTTCCTACCATTGATTCATAAATATTACTTTAAAATGTTAGGAGACACAAACGAGGAATAATAATGATAATCACCTATATTTGGAAGCAATCATGTTAACACTTAAGCTACAGCCACACATACACAATAGGTAAAAATTGTTCTTCAAAAAAACATATTACAAATGCCTTTCTATGTTAACAAATATTTACAAGATAATTTTTAGTGGATACTTCATAATCCATTGTATAGATACAGTCTTTTTGGATATTTACGTCCTTTCAAGTTTTTACAATAATTAACTTCCTCTTATGTCCATCAGTGAACTTAGCTTATGTCTATGAGTCAGAAGATGATATCAAGTTTTACCTCTTTTCTACTTTTCTACTATTTTACATAAGAAGACATTAATATTTCTTATAGAATTTCTCTCATATGAAACTTGAGACTGACAATTTCCACAGGATTATTGTGAGGCTGAAACATGTAATACTCAAAAATGCTTTGAGAAATTAAAAGATATTTTCAAATGCTAATTTCCTGACTAAATTACATTTTATATTAACAGGTTTAAAACCTCAAAAAGGATTTTGGACTCACTGGAATCTAAAAGAGCTCACCACAACAACCATTCATGGTACTAAGAAAGCACCTTCAACATCTGTAAAGGACAGGATTAAAAAGAGTCAGACACGTATAACGGCTGGTAAGTAAGTTTATTGTTAACTGTGAGATGAAATAGCCAAATAAAGTATATTACGTTATGAATTTATTATAATTTCCTCATGATTAATTCTTTGGAGGGTCTTAAAATAACACTTGATTTGTAGATTGATGTTATAATAGTTTGAATATTGCTTCACATTGCTTCACATTTTAGTTCTTCATTATAAAAGTGTTATGTGCTTAATTACATCTTCCCATTTGCCTGTTATATTTTTATATTATCTCTATCCTACAGTCTCATCAGTTCTAATAGCCTTTTTATAGATTTCTTAGGATTTTCTGCATGTAAAATCATGTCATCTGATATTAAAGAGCATTTTACTTCTTCATTTCCAGTCTATATGCCTTGTCTATTTTACATGCCTATGACTAGGACCTCTAAGAAAATGTTAACTAAAAACAGTGAGCGTGGACATCCTTGTCTCATCCCTGACCTTAGAGGGGAAATGTTACATTATTTGCCTTTAAATAGATTTGGTCTGCCAAATACATGCCTTTTGTCAGGTTGAGGTAGTTTCATTCTCTTCTTGGCTTGCTGAGAATTTTTTTTTAATGCATAGATAGATGTAGGATCTTAACAAATGCTTTTTAGCATCTATTGGGATGAACTTTTTTGTTTGTTTCAGTCTTATAATATAGTGAATTACAGGGATTGATTATCGAATGTTAACCCAACCCTGCATCTCTGGTACAAAACCCATTTGGCTATTGTGTTTTAACTTATTCATGTAACACTGGATTTAATTTGATAAAGTTTTGTTTTATTTTCTTGTATTATCCTGTCTCATTTTAGTAATAAGCCTTATGTTCCATCCTCTTCTCTTTTTAAAAAAAGATGGTGTAAAATTGGTATTTATTTTTCTTCCCATATATGGGAGAATTCACTAATGAAGCCATCAAGGAAGGCCTAGAATTTTTTCTGTGGGAAAGTTCTTAACAATAAATTCAGTTTTTCTAATAGGTGTAGGGCTATTCAGTTATCAGTTACTTCTTAAATGAACTTGGTTGTTTTGTGTGATTTTTTATTTTATTCCTTTAAATATTTTTGAGGTTTTTTTTCTGGGATGCAATCCAGTTACTTAGAAATACTTTGATCCATTTGAGCTTTCCTTTCAAGTTTCATTTGGTAGAACCAGCAACGTCTTTTGTTTAGGCCTAACTTGTTACACCTAATGAGGCAATACTCTTCTCAGTATTTTACCCCTTGCTTGTATAGAAGGTTTCCTGTCCGACTGGCTAGAATATGAGCTTTGTGTGAGCCTCAAGCAGTGTTCTGCCTGCTCCTCTCTGTGGGTGGCTCTTTACCAACTTCAGGCAAAGATTCAAGAATAACCCTCTGAGGATCTTTAGAATGCTCTCTGTGTGCATCTGTCTCCTTATTATGCTGACCTACGAACTGTAGCTTGCCAACACCTTCCTGAATGCTAAATTTTACTTTCTCAACTTAGTGAAACTAGTGGATTCTGTTTGGATTCCCACTCCTCCGTGTGTTTCTCTTTTCTTGGGGATTACTGACCTGTGCTGCCTATTGTCTAGCACACAAAAACCATTTTTTTCATATATTTTGTCCAAATTTTTATATGTTTAAGAAAGAAGAGTAATCTTGGGCCTTATTACTCCATAATAACTAGAAGTGGAAGCAATTATATGTATTTTTAAAAGATTAAGAGAAGACTTAAAATAGTCTTCTATATTCATTCTTTCTGGCACTTCATTCCTTGCTATAAATTTGAGTTCCTTGTGTTATTTCCCTTCAGCCTGAGCAAGTGCCTTTTGGCAGTTCTCATAGTTCAATTCTTCTAGCAATGAATTTCCTTCTTTACTTATCTAAAAACAGTGTTCATTTTGCCTCTATTTCTGAAGGATATTTTTGCTGGGTATAGAGTTCTGGATTCATTTTTCTTTTGCCTTTTAGCAACATATTCTGTTGTGTTCTGGTTTCTATTATTTCTAGTGAAAAGTCAGACATTATTCTTACTATTATTTCACCATGTCTAGGGTCAGAAACTTCTCCTGTCAAGGGCCAAAGAAGTCAATATTTTAGGTTTTGTTAGAAACATATCAGGTATTTTTCTTTACAACTCTTTAAAACCCTTCTTTAGGTTCCAAGTGATATGAAAAATAGGCCATGGACTGGATTGGACCTGCAGGGTGTAGTTTGTTGATTCCTACTCCATTCAGTATGCATTTTTTCTTCTGTCTACTGTTAAGATTTTTCTTTTTGTTCTTAGTGTTCAGAAATTTGTCCATGATGTGCTGACATACTGTTCTTTGTCTTCATCCTACTTGGCCTCATTAATTTTCTTAAAATTGTGATTTGATGTTTCTCACCAAATTTGGGAAAGTTTTTTGCCATTATTTTTCAAGTAAATTCTGTTCTATTTCTCTTCTCTGGGATTCCAGTTTACCACATATTATATTACTTAATGTCCACAGTTCACTAGGACTGTGTCATTTTTTTTTCAACCTTTTCTTTCTAAGTTTTATAGATTTTGTATTTCCATTTATTTCATTTTAAGTTCACTGACTCTTGTATGGTCTATGATCTACTCTTAATCCCAATAAATGAATATTTAATTTCATATATTGTACTTTTCAGTTAAGGATTCCTATTTAGTCCATTTTTTATTTTTTTATTTTTTTAAAGATTTTATTTTATCTATTTGGCAGACAGAGATCAGAAGCAGGCAGAGAAGCAGGCAGAGAGAGAGAAGGAAGCAGGCTTCCTGCCGAGCAGAGAGCCCGATGCGAGGGTCAATCCCAGGACCCTGGGACCATGACCCGAGCCAAAGGCAGAGGCCCCAACCTACTGAGCCACCCAGGCAACCCTAGTCCATTTTTTAGTAGTTTCTGTTTCTCTTCTGAGTTTCTCTTCATTATGACCACATTTTCTTTTAAGTCCTCAAACATATTTAAAGTAAGTGCTTTTAAGCTCTTGGCTGGTAATACCAATATTTGGATAAGTATGAGATTGATTTCTATGCCCATCTTTTTCTTGACTGAATCACAGTTTCTTGTCTCTTTTCATGTCTAGTAAGTTTTCATGTAATCTTGGGATTTTCAATGAAACTTTGAGGATATTCTACATTCTGTTAACCTCCACTAAACAATCTTAATTTTGTTCAAGTAAGTTACTTTGGCTGTATTCAAAGTCCAAATGCTTTGTGTCTGTGATGGTCAGCCACTTAAATCTCTACTTAGGACTTTTAGCCATCCAGCTATTCCTTTCTACCCATCCCTCTAAAGTTCCCTCTTTCTACCCTGAGTAATTCAGACATCACCCAAGGGTTTGGAGAGAGCTTATAATATTTAGATTCTGGGTTTCCCCTTCTGCAGCCCCTTTATTTCCAGGATTTCTAGAACTACCTCATTTTTCAGCCCTCTGGCAGTCCCAAATACTATTCTCTGACTCATTAAACCAATAATATTTCCACTTTGTATTTGAATTCCATCCATTTACATACTATGATGACTAACTAGTACCATCAGCGAAAAAGCTACTACTGCCTGAACACAAATTGCATGTACTAGATTTTCCCTCTTATAAGGCTCAGCTCCCCTTCAATTTCTATCTACTCTTAGTCATTCTCTGGTATCCCCAAATTGTTGTGTTTTTAAAAAATATTTTCAAGAATTTGTAACTTTTATCTTTGGGAAAGTCAGATTGATATAAGGTAAACATTTTACATAAATATTAACTTTATTTTACAATTTAAATATCAAATTTTTAAGTCACTTTTCCCCTAAAGACTGTATGTTGCTTCATTATCTTCTCTTAATTAGTCTAGCAGAGAAGTCTAAAGACAACTATTTTATTTTTTCTTTATGGTTAATTTATGGATTTTTTTTTTTTACTTTTCTGTTTAGTTGTTTCCAAGATTTTTTAAATTGTCTTTAAAATTGGAGAATGTCACGGAATGTGTCTTGATATTAATGACAATCTTCCTAGATTTTTCCTAGTGATAATTTAATTATAATTCTTGCATTTCTCTAAGCTCCATTGAGACCTAGTAAAGGTCTTAGCCAAATATTTCAAGTGAGACAGAAACTGACATGGCGAGACTGATGAGGGAGGGAGAGTACCTCTGTTTCAGACATTTAAACAAAAAAATTCATTCTATCATTGGAGAGTATCCTCCTAACACTGAGGAAATAAAATCTCTAGAGAAAGGTTTTCACATGGTATGCTATAACTGATGAACTGCTGCGGCATAAAAACTGAATTGTTATAGGAATCAATGAAAAAAAATAAGAAAAAGGCCACTGAATTTTGTTCACTTGGTAAATGTTGTGTAAACCAAGAACAAATATCTATTACAGAGTTAAAACTGAAAGGGCCCTGGAAGTTAAGCTGAAAGCAACAAAGTCAAGTCCCTAGGAAAGACCACAATTTTGTATATCATGTCTTACCCTTTTCAAGTGATTACCAGGCTAGCAGGTGCTCCGGCCTGCAGAGGTAAAATGACTTTGAGTAAAGCTTCTCACTGGTTTCCCAGTTGAATGTCTCATTTCAGTGCAACTTGTGCTTTTATTTTTTTTCCCCATTTTTAAATTTATTTAAATTTTAGTTAGTTAACATATAGAGCAATACTAGTTTCTGGACTAGAATTCAGTGATTCATCACTTACATAAAACACCCAGTGCTCGTCGCAATAAGTGCCCCCTTTAATACCCATCACCCATCTAGCCCATCCCCCACCCACCTCTCTCTGTCAATCTTGTTTGTTCTCTATCATTAAGAGTCTCTTATGGTTTGTTTTCCTCTTCTTTTTCCCCCTTCCCATACGTAATCTGTTTTCTTTCTTAAATTCCACATATATATGAGACCATATGGTATTTGTCTTTCTCTGACTTATTTCACTTAGCATAATCTACTCTACCTCCGTTGACATCGTTGCAAATGACAAGATTTCATTCTTTTTGATAGCTGAGTAACATTCCATTTTATATACATATATATATATATTTTCACATCTTCTTTATCCACTCATCAGTTGATGGACATTTGCGTTCTCTCCATAGTTTGGCTGTTATTGATAATGGTGCTATAAACATCAGGGTATATGTACCTCTTTGAATCTTCAGTTTGTATTATTGTCTCCTTTGGATATATACCTAGTAATGTAACTGCTGGATCATAGGGTAGTTCTATATTTAACCTTTTGGGGAACCTCCATACTGTTCTCCAGAGTGGGTGCACCAGTTTGTATTCCCACCAACAGTGTCCTCATCCTCACCAACACCTATTGTTTTTGTGTTATTAATTTTAGCCATTCTGACAGGTATGAGGTCGTTTCTCATCATAGGTTTGATTTTTATTTCCCTGATGATAAATGATGGTGAGCATCTTTTCCTATATTTGTAAGCCATCTGAATGTTTTCTTTGGAAAACATCTTAAGCTTGTGCCAATGGAGATGTGGATCTTTCAAGATCTCCTCCCATGTACTTTCCCTTCATGTGATAAAGTATTTTCAAAGACTTCTACAAATTTGGTTTTATTTCATAGGCTTCAGATATAATACCAGTTTATAAAACTGTGTTCTGGTGCTGATGCAGATTTTCCTATTTATGTTTCATAGTAAGTTAACTGCGCATTGGGAGATAGACTAAAGTAGCTGTGTTTATCTCACCATCATATGTAGAAGTCTCCTCATAAATGTGTTTTTATTACTGTATTTTAGGTAAGCATACAGAACAGTAAAGAACATTTCCCACATGTAATAAATATTTGTATTTTTCATATTTGCCTTATAAGCCTTTTATTTACAGGGTGTTTTTTTTGGTATCATTTCTAAATCTAGCTCCCCCTTTCCGAAGGTAATGACTATGCTGAAATTTATGGGCATCCATTCTGTCTATAATATGTAATATTGTTTTTATGTTCTTTACATAAACAAAATACATGAAACCATTTTGCATTTCAAAAATTAACAATAATCAACATTCAATAATTTAAAATAATAAGTATTAGCCAATTTTTTTGACCATAAAGAAAACATAGTCAAGTTGCTCGATAGACAGTCAAGAAGGTTTTTCTCTCTTTTTCTAGGAAATACTGTTTGTGAGCTTTTATTTCAATAATGTTTATTCCAAACATCCCTTATTTATATGTTGCTTCATGATAATCCTTGGTTTTTCAGAAGTTATTATTTCAGTATCCATGTATTGCAATCTAATATGAAGAAGATTCTGGGTGGTGAATTACAATGCTTGAGTTTTTAAACTGTATTTTAATGACTATTTTCACCTGAAATAAACATAAATATTATATTTGATTCAAACACACTTAATTTTAATAACAGGAAATCTTGATAAAATGTATCATATATTTTACTTACCCCTAAATATTTGAAAAATACTTTTTATATTTTATTCTAAAACATGAGTAGATTTTTCTATTTCTGGATGAGATCTTCTAAGTTTGGGAGAGCAGATTTGGAGTTTATGGGTGTTTCCTTTCATATAGTGCTCAAAATTAAAATTTAATAATTTATCTTAAACATATACATCTTCAATTTGAAGTATGTACTTCATAATGTCTGTTAACTTTTTTTGTAGAGCCTTATTAGTAATATTCTTATGTAGCAGTTCACTTTTATTAACCCTTATAAAGTAAGAAAACTGAAACATAAGAAATTAAGTAATAACTTACCCAAGGTCACATAACTGGTTAGTAGTGGAATATGAATTCATATCCAGGAAATTCTGGCCTTAGAGTCTGAACTCATAGCCAACTCACATGCTTCCTCTTAGTCATTTAATTTTACAAGCTTAGAAGTACATTAAGGCTTTAAATTGTCATCATAGGATAAGAGTTGCAACTTATAAGAGTGGCCATAGCCTTAATCCTTCATTCATGACTAATGTGAATGAGTTTTTAGATCCTTTCTTGGGATCAAATTTTAATACATGAGAAGGAAGGAGGGAGATATATTACTAGAAGGGTCAGAAAAAGAGCAGAAGACTGGGGGGAAATTTCACTTATTTCCAAACTTTGTATATGGATTCCTCTAGAAATAGCAGTGGTTTGGGGAATTAGAAACTCACATTCCGGGGCCAAAGTAGTCTGGAAGTGCAATGGCAACAAAGGGTTGGAATTTCTAATCTTCCGAAATTAACTGAGCCTCCACTGGGAAAGCAAAGGTCTGCCATGCACCAATGTTTTTGGCAGGGAAACTAAAAGGGCGATTGTACCATTTCAAAAAGTCATGAATTCCATAAAGAGGAGTTTGGGTTTGGTTTTGTTTTGTTTTTACGAAATAGCTTTTTCTCTAAATTTCTACTTAGATTGTGACTACTAGGAAATCTATGTGTTTATTTGAATTTTGAGGCTTTTATATTTCTCTAGGCCCCTAGCCTGCCTTTAAAGTTATCTTGCTGAGTTTTTATTTTAGCTAGTGATCAATGAGTACCTCTCCTCCACATAGTGTTTCAGAGATCCAGGCTGTTTCTGCCTTCTGGGGTCACCAGCCTATAGAACTGGATAGCCATTAGAATTAATCTGCACCAGGAAAATATAAGAGAAGTATTAAAAGTCTTGGCTAAAGTTTTAAATTTCCAGTTATAAAATGAATACCTCATGGGACTATAAAGTGTAGCATAGTGAGTTAGTTTATAATACTGTATTACATATTTAAAAGTAGGTTGGAGAGTGGATCTTGAAAATTCTCATTGCAAGAAAAAAATTTGACAACAATATATGGTCATGGACATTAACTGACTTACTGTGGTGATCATCTTGCAGTATATACATATAACAAATCATTATATTGTACACTTGAAATTAATACCTGATGTCAATTATACCTCACTTTTAAAAAGTCTTGGCTCAGAAGTTACCCACATCACTTTCAATCAGATGCCATTAGTGAGGACAAGCCATAGCTGTATTTAGCTATAAGAAGGGCTAGAAAATAAAAGCTGTGGCTGGGAAGGGGCTACATAGTGACAATTCTGTACTATGGAAAGGGGAGCCACACATTTTGAAATAAAGAGTAGTGTAGTAATCCTTATGTATAGAATGTTTTTGCTGTGACCAATAATAAGGTAGGTATTAAGTAGGGCATGTATTGCATGGAGCATTGGGTGTCGTGCATAAACAATGAATTCTGGAATACTGAAAAGAAATTAAAAAAAATAAAAACAAAAAAATTTGAGTATCAAAGAAAAATTTTGGAGAATGTACTTCTATCACCACAATATTGACAGTTTTTCAATACTTAAAGACTGCCTAATAGGTCAGTGGTGATATTAATAAATGTTATTTTTTGATATCATATAAAGAAATGTGTTAACATTTAGAAGATCTGCATAACTCACAGAACCAGTATTTTTCAAATGATCAGTACATTGTATTTTTAAAAATAATACATGGATTTTTAAAATGTGATTTTAGATTCCACATTGCAACCCACCATTAAGAAGTTACAACCTGTCAAGTTTTGGTGTACTATCAAAGAATATTCACAATTATATGAGAAGGCAACTCAAATACTCATTTTTCCAATTATATGTGTGATACCAGATTTTCTTCATATACATCAATATACAAATATATTCTTTAAAAATGTACCACAACAAAACAAATGCAGAAGTAAATATTGGAATGCTGTCTTCTACTAAGGCAGATGTTAAAGAGATTTTTTTAAATGTGAAATAATGTTATTCTTCTCAAAACTTTTCTTGAAAATAGTTTTTTTCCCAAGAAAAAAATAAGATGTGATATATGCACATACACACACAATAGACTACTACTCAGCTATTAAAAAAGAATGAAATCTTGCCCTTTGCAATTACATGGATGGAACTAGAGAGTATAATACTAAGTGAAATAAGTCAGTCAGAGAAAGACAAATACAATATGATTTCACTCATATGAGGAATTTAAGAAACAAAACAAACAAACAAAGGGGATAAAAAAGGAAAGAAGCAAACCAGGAAACAGACTTTTAATTATAGAGAAAAACTGATGGTTACTAGAGGGGAGGTGGTTGGAAGGATGGGTGAAATAGAATGGGGATTAAGGAGGTCATTTGTGATGAGCACCAGGTGATGTATTGAAGTGTTGAATCGCTCTATCGTGTACCTGACACTAATACTACATTAGGTTAACTAACTGGGATTTAAATCAAAATTTTTTAAAAATAGCTAGCTTTTCTATAAAGATACTATTTTGTTTTAATAAGAAATGAGTTTATTACTATTATTTTTAATGAACAAATATTCAAGATTTCTCAGTTTTAATTTCTATTATAGGAAATACTAATAGATGCAGAATCCATTAAACAAAAGTTCTTTGGCATCTTCAGTTATTCTTAAGAGTATAAAAGAGCCCTGAGACCAAAAAGCTTGAGGGCTACTGCCCTACAGGAAATCACTGCGAAGGCTTGCTCCATGGCATTTGAGAGCTATCATATCCTGCTTGTTGTTTTACAGTTTCTGTGTTACTTATTCCCATGCTGGACTCCACAATCACTATGAAGAATCCCCTAAACATAAGACTCAGATAATTTATTTACTAGGCCATAAGTATGTTTCGATTTGGAAAATTTTCTGCAGTTACTAATATTTCTTCAGCGCTGATGTATTTAATTTGCACATTAAAGACTTGAATTCTTTGATCATGTTACATAACCTTTCCACCCGAAAAAACTGATGTGATTAGATTAGATTATTTCTATATTCCCCCTCTCTAACATTTTATTATGCTATTACTTTTATTCTTAAATACTGAATAAGCTTTCCAAGTTGCTGTTGACTATTGAGGTAGAATTAGCAACAGAGACTGGTGACTTAGATTTGTCATTTTAGAACTCTTTCCCCTCTATAGTTGTGTGCATGTCCATGTGTGTTTGTGTGTATCTCGTGTGTGTGTCTTGTGTGTATAAATATATTTATCTGTGTGCTAGAGGGATGCTAAGGCAGGTGAAGGGCACAATTGGGGTAAAACATGAGTGTATGTATATATGCATGTGTGCATATATATGACTTTCAAACATGAGTGTATGTATATATGCATGTGTGCATATATATGACTTTCAAGAAATAAAATAACCTATGCTCCGTGTATAATGCTGTCTTAGAATTGCTTCTTCTAATCCAAAATGTATTTAAACCATAATTTCTCCTTGACATTTGAGATGTTTATTATCATGGGGCTTAACTTTTCTCCAAAATTTTAAACTAAAAAAAGTTCTGTTTTTGTTTTTAATAAAGTAGATAGCAGATAGTTAAAAGTTGCCTTCCAAACCAAATGGCATATCTCCCTTTTTAGGACTGGAATGTAAGCAGCTATAGAATTTCAGTATCTGGAATGACTCAGGATTTACAAGCCAGCTCCCTTTAACCAGTGTATTGTTAGACTATTTACAAGACTAAAGTTTTAATCTTCACTTCTCTTATTGTGGAACACCATATAACCTTTTAAACTCAGATGAAGATCATTTTTGAAAAAAATATTTTTATACCCCTCCCCTAGTTTTTAAACCCAAATTTTCTCTTTATCTGGACTTGAAAGTTAAGAAGTTAAAATACTTCATGATTTTTTTATAAACTGTAGTTTAAACTATATGCAGTAAAATATCCTTCTATCACTTAACATGTAATTTTTAAGTACCTATGTGTGTATCATTATACTTAGTGCTGTGGGAGAAAAGAAATAGAAAAGAAACATAGTTACTAGTATGCTAGTAACTAGTTACTTCATATACAAGTACTAGTGATATTTAGCAAATAATATGTTCCAGAAACAGTAATACCCCAATGAACAATAGCCCAATACCAACTTCAACTTTAATTTGTACCTCTGTCAATTTGCTACCTCTTCACTGTCAGAAATGCTTAGGGACAATAAAAAAGAACCCTTAAAACTTGAAAATAAAGTAGCTTTCTGAGAATTAAACCAGTGAAATCTCAACATTGTGCTTTTCATTATACAATATTAAAAGAAAACCAAGGAATTTGCATGGCTAAAGGGAGAGGAAACCTCAAAACACTAAGATGGACAGAGATATAAACTCTCAGTGTGTAATTTAATAAGTTGTATTATTGTATTGTCATTGGTTGTATTTCATACTATGTGGAGAAAGACTATATGAACAAAAGTGGGATAAATAACATGTGGCACAAAATAGATATAGCCTGAAGAATCGGAAACCACAGTGTTTTTACAGAACTATCCAGATTTGACCATTGTGAATCTGATTTTTATAATAATTTGGTTAATATATCTTTCAAAACCGTTTTACCTCCCTTTGCTTTGACGCCATGTTACCAAGCAACTTTAACCCACTGAGCCACCCAGGTGCCCCGACCAAGCAACTTTCTAAATACTAATTTAGCTTTTAAGATTATCTTCCGTGGTCTGTCACAGGGTGACTGGCAAATGCCTCACCAGATACATTCATTTGTTGGTTGGTAGTAGTTGTCAGAGGTGCAGGATAGCATGAAAAAAAAAATAGTGGATTCTCATTGTATTATGAAATGCATTAACATTCTTTATTGAGAGACATGAAAAAGCCATGCTAAGGTGAAGTGAATAACAAGGATTTGAATTCTTCTGAGAGATTTAGTCACTGATTTGAAAAAAACAAGGTGGTATGTTTCTATGCATTTGTAACAATTACATCTATATCTTCCTTAAATATTGGAATCATGCTTTGTAGTGATGTATGCTCATTATTCTGTCACTGAATTGGAATTGGTTTAACTGTTTTTTTAGTGACTATTTACTGAGTGCTTACTCTATGCCAGAGGCTTTCAAAGGTGCTTGGGATACCTAAGTGAACAAAAACCTAAGATCATTTTCCTTATAAAACTTATGGGTTGGTGAGGAGAGACAGACCATGGATAAACACAGTGGACTAAGGAAACTATAAAGTTTGTGTTGAGCAGTGAGAAGATTGAACAAGTAAGGTAGAGCTAATTGTTTGACAGCTTTGGATGATATTTTAAAGAATTTAAATTCAATAGGCAATATAGAACATGGATTCTTCATCTGGCAACTGACATAGTCAAAGTAGTATTTTAGGAAGATTAGGAATTAGGTAGCATCTGAAATGGGGAAGAACTTGAGACAGAAGAGTGATTAAGGAACTATTGCTTAACTCTAGACATGAGGTCATGAGGTTGTAGAAGGACCAAGAAAGAAATACATCTAAAGATGTTGAAAAAGAAGTTGCCTGGGTTTTGGTAAAGTAGAGACAAGAATAAAAGCTGACTAAATTTTGAGTGTAAATATTAGAGAGAATGTTTATCTACTTCCACGCACTGTTGGTTGGAGTATATATTTGGAAAAAGCTTTCTGAAAATCAGCTTTTCAATTTGCATTCTTACATGGTTTTTTTTGGTCTAGTAATTTTATTTCTTGTAATAATCTTAAAAAAATAATCCGGGGTGCATGGTGGCCCAGTCAGTTACATGTCTGCTGTCTGCTCGGATCATAGTCCCAGAGTCCTGGGATTGAGTTCTGCACCAGGCTCTCTGCTCAGCCAGGAGTCTGTTCGTCCCCCTCCCTCTGCCTCTCCCCCACCCCCATTTCTGTGTGTGCGCTCTCTCTCTCTCTCTCACTTGCTCGGTTTCTCTCAAATAAAGTCTTTGAAAAAAGAATATAATCAGAAATACAAAGTATATAACAAGGAGATTCATATTTCTGTTAGTGGAAATTTCGAAACCACCAAAATAGCCAATGATAGATCAATTAAATAAGGAGAAGTAAAATAGAGGCCTTCTCTTTTATCTAGACTGTCAGATCCATGAATTGATTGATAAATAGAAAAATTTTATAAAATTGATATACGCATGCCTTCAATCTTTTTTTTTTTACTTCAGACATAACAATGTGCATTCATTTATCAGATTTTATGTGGGGCTATGAACTCTCTGAGTATGATTCTAATAATTATCATGCCCACTAAATATTGCGTACAGTGTACAGAGAATTCAATGATATCTGCCAAGGAATCTGCGTGCATAATTCTGGATTGTTATTATTTTTCCCTGTTGTCTTGCCCACACCTAATTTAACATCTAAGTTTTTAATCACTGAACTTTTCCATTGCCACTACATAGGCAACTCTAAAAACTGATTTTTGTCTTGAGTAATATGGGAAACAATTGCAGCTTTGAACAGAGGAATTGCATAATCTGAAATACAACTTAACAAAATCACTGTGGCTGCTCTGTTTGAAAAAGGACTACGGTGTATGTGGGTGTACCCTTTGCATAGTTTATACCCCATAATTGTCTGAATGCAAAGACAGTTGTAGCTCTCTTTCTAGTGTTTGTATTTCCTTTTAGCCTCAAACATGAGTAGCAAAGATGTAAAGGCATCTAGGAAAACCAGGGATCCAAGAAGCACTGTAGACTTTGAAATCATATTGGAAAATATGGAATTAAGATGGGAAGCAACATAAGGCTTTTCAGAGTGTTTAAGGAAGAAACAAAAATTAAGAACCAGGTATAGGTCCTAAAGGGATTTCCTTTCTCACTCCCACCCCCACCCCCCATTTAGCCAATTGGTTCTCAAATGCATAGGTACCTTAGAATCTCCTGGGGAGCTTTAAAAATAGCACTGCCTATGTCCCATCCCAGATATACTGATGCAACTGACCTGGGCTGGGGGCTAGGCCTCATTTTCTTTAAAAAAAAAAAAAAAATCCCAGGTGATTCCAATATGCATCTAGCATTAAAATTGATTGTTTTTCAAGTCTTTTTAGGTCGTCTTATCCTCACATGGTCATGTGCAACTTATGATTGATTGCCTCTGCCATCTAGAACAAGACTCTCTATGGCTCAAGGAGGTTTCAGCTGGTATATATGATTTTACTCTCTTGAGTAGGGAAGTGGAAGGGAGGATTATCATCAGATTGGGTCTGAAGGCTGGGTCACATCCTTCATATAGAGGCAAAGTGATACTGTTAGTTTTCCAGCTATATTAGGAGTTCTAAAGAGGCACAACTGAAGCTAATAGGCAGTCTAAACTGTGGTCCCAACTTTTTCTCAATTACCTTTGCAAGAATGGGCTATACATTATCCCTTAGGAAGTATCAAGAATGTTGCCACAGAGAATATGTTTATTTTTCTCTGCTGAATGGCTCACCAAGAAAAACTGTGAATTATTCTTATTAGGTCCTAAAGAATCCTGTCTTGTGGCAGTAACCTTAAAAAATCCCACTTATTATTTGTGTTAGGCAGCCTTTAAGATGGTATCTGATGGTCCCTGCTTTTTGGTATTTATGCCTTTGTGTAATTTCCTTACCTTGTATAGGCAGAAGTAATGGGATATCACTCTCAAGATTAGGTTCTAAAAATACTGTGGCTTCCATTTTGGGCATTCTGTCTGGTTCCTCGCTGTGTAGGAAACAAACTGCCATGGTTTAAATAGTGCTATAGAGAGGCTCCTGTGGTAAGAAAGTGATATTTTGAGCCAACAACCAGTGAGGACCCAAGGTGAATCCCTTTCTAAGCTAAGCATTGACATAATAGATGTCCATAGACCTGGCCAACACACTGATTGTAGCCTTATGAGAGATTCTAACTAGAGAGTACTGGCCAACCCATGTCCAGTTTCCTGACCACATAAAACATGAGACAATAAATATTTGCTGTTTTAAGCCATTAACTGTTAAGATAATTTGTTAAATAACAATCTATAACTAACACATGGCTGGATTTGTCAAGAAGAAAGTCCTGCCATCTGTAAGCTAAATATTATTATTTATCTCACATTTCAGTTGTTGTAAGTTCTGGTGATAGGAAAGAAAATAAGTTTGTATAGATTCTCATAATTTCAATGATGAGGATGTGGAAACTGGAACCACATAATTATCAGGAAGTAAAAGGAACATGTAAGAAGAAATGTACTCAGAGGAGAGTAAATACAAGGATTTGGGGGAAGAGAGTTAGACTTTATTATTTCTTTATTATTTTCTTTTATTATTTTTATTTATTTTATTATTTTTTGCTTCCTGCCAAGTCTCCTCAGCCTAAGAGAAAGTGTATTTTCTTAACAAACCATTCAAAGTTAGAGGATGAATGGGAGTAAATATGGCCTGAAGGAACATCAACCTCATTGAAAGCAGCAGCTTTGTTGAATAAATATAGAAGTCGAACAAAGAGTACCCTGACAACAATGCTGAAACGGTTATAAATTTTAATGAACTATTTCATATTAAGATGCACATGAAGAACTCAAATCACAGAGACCAATTAAGAGATATGCTCTGAAAACTGTTTCAGAGTGATCATAGAAATAGTCACAGCTAATAATCAATCATCTGATACCCACAAGTCAGTTGCAGTGGCCTGTATCTGTTCTGATAGATAAATGGCATATTCTAATTGACCTGTAACCATTCATACTGGTCATTAAATATTTTTAATATCATTCTTATTCATAGTGAACTTTAGATAAAGTTTTTATTTTCTTTGGCCATGTGTCATCTATGTGTAAAGTGGGATAATAAATGGTATGCATCTCCCGTGTCTTATTCATGTCCAGGTATATGGCAATAGGGTAGTGATGTAAATGAAACTGCATGATAAACCTTGTAAAACTTTCTGATGTATCACTTTTGTTTATTGTTGTAAATTTTATATTAGTGCAAACACAAATATATTATGAAATAAGTTACAAAAATCACATGAGTTTTAAGAGAAAAAAGATTTTCAAGAAACTTTGTGTGCCACCTTTACATTATTCCCTAGACCCTCATTCTTTACTTCTACTATTATTGTTATTTCAATAGACAATTTTGAGAGACACTGATTTAGTGCATTTGTGGTTATAGAATTGCTTTTCCTACAGTTGGTCTTGTAGTCCATCTGTATGTTCTTTGTAACTCTAGAGAACCTGAGGAGCAAACTCTAAGAGATAGAAACTAAGAATTTATCTCCAGCATCTCTTCTTTCTTATCATTAGGTCAATTTATAGCCAACTCAAAGGCTGATAATTTATACTATGGCTTTTTTTTTTAACAAAAATGTTTTAGTTCACTAATTACATTGAAAATATCTTTTTATTACTTCTTTTGTTAACAGTTTATATTCTTTCATTTAATTTTTTCCTTCCTTGTTGGAAACCCATGAATTTAACCAATTTTCCCTTTCAAAAGAACATTTTAAAAAAGATTACTCCATTTATATGGACATTTTGCTTACTGTTCCCTATTTGTAAATAAAGGGGTACATGTAAGAGTAGAATAGGAACCACGATTAGAAATTGTCTCATCTCTTTCCTCCTCTTGAGTCAAATCATCACAGTATGGACTAATTATTGTATATGAAGCGAATTGCCAAAACATACATTGCCTTTGCATACAAACATAAATATCATATCTCAATAAAAAAGAAATTGTTTTGAGAGAGAGACAGAGCAAACATGAGGGGGTGGTGGCAGGGGCAAAGGGAGAGAGAAAATCTTAAACAGGTTCCACACCCATCATGGAGCCTGATGTGTGGCTCCAATACCAACCCTGAGATCATGACCCAAGCCCAAATCAAGAGTTGGACACAACAAACTGACCCACCCATGCACCCCTCAATAGAAATTTTTTTAAAGAAGGAAACTACTAGCTAATCATCCTAATAATCTAAGGGTATGAAATACATGCTAAGTGACCTAGACTTTTGTGACCTTTTTGTACCTAACCAGCTACAATGGATGTATCACAATCTCAGTTTCCTGGTCTGCAGATGAATACAAGAGACAGTTTTAAGATTCTAGAATTCTAAATGTATGTAACTAGTACTGATTTTATTTTCTAAAATTTGCATGATAAATTTAAAGGGGGGAAGATAAAAAATGAATTAGAAGTGTTTCTAGAAACACTACCAGATTGGATTTACTGCTAAATTTGGTGTGCTTAATTAGCTTTGCTGTGTAATTTAATTGTATATATATATATATATATATATATATATATAGTCTCTCTTCAAATTTTATATCATCATGTTTTGCCCTAACTTTTAAAAATGAAGAAAGATTAGTCTTAGTCTGAATTTTCTTTAATAGTCAAACATTGAATGAATTCATATAAAAATTGATTATGGTTAGACACTCTGCTAAGCACTAAGGAAACACATAGTTTCTCCTCTACCCTTGATATTTTCACAAGACCTCAGCCATAGAAACCTGATCTAGGAACCTAGGCTAGCAAGGCCTATGAATCAGAGAGCAGTTCAGAGTATCAGTCATAGCATGTCCCAGAGTATATCTGAGGAAGGGCAGTTCTTTCTAGCTTCTTGCCACTTGGACATATAGGTGAACTGCAAGAAGATCAAATGAATCTGTTGTTCCTGTTGATTTAGCCTTTTTATGTAACTTTTGCCTATAAATGTATTAGTCAATAATATTTATATAAAATAAAGGGACTTGATGAGGAATATTTTGAAATTAAAAGCACAATGATAAGCATTCCAATAGTATCTAAATTTAATTTTGATAAATGTTGGCCTCCAACTGGTGAACACATAAAGTGCTACCAAATCTGCCAATCAAAGAATTATGAAGTGGAATTTATCTTTATCTTACAGATAAGCTTATTACCTGTAGCCTCACCTCAAGCTTTCGTGATATTCAGGTCCTCAAATCCCTAGTTGTATGTTCTATTTTGGGCATTTTGCTCTTGCCATCTGTCAGGAAAAGAACTTTCCATGTGGCAATATTTTGAATAGCAGAAATTCTAGACATTAGAAATTTACTAACTCTAAGTATGCAAATTTTAAAAGTATGGCACTTTTCTACTCATGAACTCAAGTATATTCTAACTTTAAAATCCTTTAAGTTCTTGTATCTGCAGTGATTTTCCTTATATGATCCAATCTAATTTACAACAATATGTGGCCAAGTATATTTCACATTTTTGTATTGTTCCCTGTGCAACATCTTTTGTAAGAATTGCTGCAGGCTGTCATTTTTGTCTGCCATCCAGGATTTGCTGGCCCACATCCTACGTACTAGACTTGGTGTTGGTCATGAGGGGGAAGAGTAACTTGCTGTTGAGCCAGACGGTTTTGCTATTGCTTTAGAATTAAAAGCATATGAAACAGATACAGCTTATTAAGGTTTTTTTTTTTATAAATAACATAAACTTAAATAACAAAACAATAAAGTTCAAATACAACTTAAAATAGAGTTTAATGCTATAACCACAGAGAAAAAGCATGATTACTTATGGGAAGAACATTATTAAAAGTCTTATTCCCAAATATGAATTATACAAAAGATTATGTTACTTGAAAAAAACTTAAAGATTTCTCAATTTTACTTTTAGGGATTATAAGATGTTATTTGGTGCCAAGTGAGATGAAATACAGTATTGTCATCATTATTGCTATTTTATATACAAGATTTTTGAAAACATCCATTAAGCCATTATCCTTTCAGTTTGAGCAGCATTGTCTTGTTAATAGGTACAAGCATTTTCTAATATTTTACTTTTGTAAAACTACCTATTTGATTCCATTCCATACTAGAATTCTTGAGAATATTCTTTCTTTTCAGAATTTAAGTGGTTTATAATTTTTCACTAAAAAAACTTTCAAATACTGCTCATCTTCCATAGTTTGTATTGGCTTGATTATCTGACAAATCATTCCAGCAGCCTTTAGGTCTGACATATCTTTTATAACATCATCTGCATTATTATTATTATTATAGCAGCCATTTTATAAGCAGATAGGAATATTTAAATAATCATTACCAGATAATCAAATCTAACATTCTTAAGGGTAAATTAATTTAAGAAAAAACATTACTATTACTAACATCATGATTGTACAACCAGTTTTACAATTTTTTACAACTTTTAGTTACTAAATCTGATTTTTGTGTATATTTTTTTCAAATCTTTCTTTAATGCAGTCTCTTAAAATAAACATACATGCGCAAGTCCAGCTTGATCAGTTTTTCAGTAGTTTTCCAGCCTTTCTTGGTTACTTAAAAAAAAAAAAAAAGAAAGAAAGAAAGAAAAGAAAAGAGAAAAAGAAAGAAAACAGTCCACTTAAAGAAATCTCCCTGCTGGAACTGGTTTCTTATATACCATATATGATTATGTTATTGCCATAGGAAGAAAGTGGGCTGTTTTTTGTTCTTTCTTCGTTTTTTTCCCCCTTACAGGAACCCCCTTTTGATTTAAAGCAACAAACATTTCTCCTCCGCTGTGTGTCCATTTAGCTGATGCATATGTGTTGTAATGGTTTTCCAGAATTAATTCTTTGAAGTTGCAATCTTCATTGCATTCTTTCTGTTAAAACAACAAACAACATTATCCAGATTATTTTTAGAGGGACTCAAATAGTAAGCAGTAATATTTAGTAAAATTAAATCATATATGACCTTTCTTTTTTTGAGTGGACCTACTGCAGTTTGTTAGATATAAATTAGCATTTGCAAAAAAATAGACATCTTAAAATTTTTTAAAAAGATAAAATGGCACATAGTTATTCAACATATTTTCAAATGTCTAACTTTTTGGCCATTGGTTGCTACTAATCTTTAGTGTTAGGAACTATTTCACTCTAAGTAGCAGCTCTCATATTACCATGCCCAAGTCAGTCATTCCCTAACTGACGAGACTTGATATGATTGGCAGAGCATCTGCCTCCCTCAATCAGAGGACATATTTCACACCTTTCTTCATTTACTACTATACTGCCTGCAATTGTGATAGAAAATTAAGTTTATTTGTTCATTCATCCAACTATTCATTCATTCAGTCATTCATTCAGTTAAACCTATATTATTATATAATAACCCTGTGCCAGTTAATCGTGATTGCTGGGCTGTGGGAATACAAATGAAAGTCGATTATATTTTTTTATGATGGGATGAACTATTACATATTTCACATTGTAATAAAGTGTAATAAAGTGGGAACAACATGAATGCTCACAGTTCAAAGCCCATGATTGTGAGATTGATGTTGATAAACAAATGTCTGAATATTTTTCCCAAGAATTTTCATGTCAGCAATGTACAGATTGGGTGAACTTTAACTAAAGAGCTTTAATATTCTCAGAATGAAATTTTATATTTTAAGTATCTAAAATGCACATGGAATTTCAGAGATGGAAGTATCCTGCGAGGTCAGTTAATCCAACTCATTTCACAAATGAAGACATCCAAGCCTGGAGAGCTTAAGCAATTTGTCCAAGGTCCTGCAAAAACTGTTTTTCTCAATGCTTGAATAGAAAGTGTTTTAATGAAATCATTAAATTATATAATTGGAAAGAAATTAGTTTCACCTTTTTTTTTTTTTATTTGACAGATCACAAGTAGGCAGAGAGGCAGGCAGAGAGAGACAGGAGGAGGAGGCAGGCTCCCTGCTGAGCAGAGAGCCCGATGCGGGACTTGATCCCAGGACCCTGAGATCATGACCTGAGCCGAAAGCAGAGGTTTTAACCACTGAGCCACCCAGGCGCCCTAGTTTCACCTTTTCTTTTTCAGAAAGGCAAGATGTTTTGTTTGGGGCACCTGGGTAGCTCATTTGGTTAAAAGTAAAACTCTTGGTTTAGGCTTAGGTCATGATCTCAGGGTCATGGGATCAGGCCCATACTGGGCTTTGTGCTCGGTGTGGAGCCTGTGCTTAGTATTCTCTCTCTTCCACTCCCTCTGCCTCTACCTTGCCTCCTCTCTCTCTCTTTCTCTTTCTCTTTCTGTCCCTCTCTAAAAAAAAAGAAAGAAAAGAAAAGAAAAAGAAAAATATTTTGACAAAAATAAGTTCAAAAAATTAAGTCTAAACTATCAATTATCAATACCTTTGCATAGAGTTTTCCTTCCTTATTCATTGCAAGATAATATTCACTTTCCACCCCTTTGATTGCCACAATTCCAACTGCCACTGTCCTGATTTCCATGATATCTGCAAGAGATCACAGAAAGATAAGTCAGTTATTCACTCAGCTTTGCAGATTATTCAAGAATGACCATTTGTTCTTATCTTTTTTCAGTTAGAAGTTATTAAAATTATGAATCTGATTATTAACTCAGACTGAAGCCACCTACCCATAACACACAAACACCAGAGGAGTCCTTATTAAATATGGAAGTGCAAACTATTGATTTTTTTAATAGAAAAAGATACCTGGATTCAAAGAAATAGTAAATATTTAAATTTAGCTTTTCCTTCCCTAGAATTACAGTTCTAATTTACTATAATAATCATCATGATAACAGCTAATGTTTTTTGATCTTATATCACATTCTCAGAATTATTCCAAAGCTTCTATATATTAACTCACCTTCTTATCACCAAGGCTATGAAATGAGTACTCTAGTTATTCCAGTTTTATAGATCAAGAGGCCCACACATAGAGAAGTTTAATTTGCCCAAATTCTCTCAACTGGTAAATGGCAGAAGTGAAATTTGAACCCAGACAATCTGGCTCTTAATCATTATATAATACTATGAAAGTATATAATAAGCTAACATCTTTACTTTTCTCTTAAACTTTATGTTAAAAATCATTGCTAACAGAAAATCTCTTGAATTTACTGAAATTGAATAAAATTCATTTAAAGCAATTTTAAATGATGGTAATAGAACCTACTGCCTTGAAGACATGAACAGACATTTCTGCAAAGAAGACATCCAGATGGCTAACAGACACATGAAAAAATGCTCCATATCACTCGGAATCAGGGAAATACAAATCAAAACCACAATGAGATATCACCTCACACCAGTCAGAATGGCTAAAATTAACAAGTCAGGAAATGACAGATGCTGGCGAGGATGCGGAGAAAGGGGAACCCTCCTACACTGTTGGTGAGAATGCAAGCTGGTGCAACCACTCTGGAAAACAGCATGGAGGTTCCTCAAAGTGTTGAAAATAGAACTACCCTATGACCCAGCAATTGCACTACTGGGTATTTACCCTAAAGATACAAACGTAGTGATCCGAAGGGGCACGTGCACCCGAATGTTTATAGCAGCAATGTCTACAATAGCCAAACTATGGAAAGAACCTAGATGTCCATCAACAGATGAATGGATAAAGAAGATGTGGTATATATACACAATGGAATACTATGCAGCCATCAAAAGAAATGAAATCTTGCCATTTGCAACGACGTGGATGGAACTAGAGGGTATCATGCTTAGTGAAATAAGTCAATCGGAGAAAGACAACTATCATATGATCTCCCTGATATGAGGGAGAGGAGATGCAACATGGGGGGTTAAGGGGGTAGGAGAAGAGTAAATGAAACAAGATGGGATTGGGAGGGAGACAAACCATAAGTGATTCTTAATCTCACAAAACAAACTGAGGGTTGCTGGGGGGAGGGGGGTTGGGGGAAGGGTTATGGACATTGGGGAAGGTATGTGCTATGGTGAGTGCTGTGAAGTGCGTAAGCCTGGTGATTCACAGACCTGTACCCCGGGGATAAAAATATATGTTTATAAAAAATAAATAAATAAATAAATAAATAGAACCTACTGCCTTAAAAAAGATTAAATATTTTAAACTGATATTGACTTTTTTGATATATGAAAAGACAATTTAAAGCCAAATTATGGGGGTACCTATGTGGCTCAGTCAGTTAGGCATCCAACTCTTGGTTTCAGCTCAGGTCATGATTTCATGGGTCACGTGAGAGAACCCCAGGGTGGGGCTCAACACTCAGCATGGAATCTGCCTGAGATTCTCTCTCTCCACCCCTCCCCCACTGCTCTGCATGTGCTGTGTCTCTCTCTCAAATAAACAAATAAAATCTTTAAAAAAATAAATAAAATAAAACCAAATTATGAATCCTGCTCATATGATATTGTATAACTTTATACCTTTCTAATTTTTAATATTTGTTGAAATTGTTTTTATAAAACATGGTTACATAAGAATACTAACCTGTTATTTATAACCTATTATCATTTATTATGTATCTTTTCCTTAAGTGCTATATTTTAATGACTCACATAAATACAGTCAAATCTCAAGAAATTTTTAAAAACATTTAAAATTATTTAAAACATTTAAATGTAGGAATTAAAAGTTTAGTGAGCCTTTTTAAATAACTGCTATTAATTATACTTTCAACATGAAGGTGCAGCCATGAGACATTCTCTTTTCTGTGCCTAACATAATGCAAAAAAAAATTCCAAGTGAAAATTACCTGCATAAAATCAAATCTCCAAAAGCTGTTTTCCAAAATATTTACTGAATTAAAGGAAAATCTGATTTTTTTATTCCATGGTTTTGCTTCATCCTCTTATTTATTCTTTTTGCTTTAGTTTTCCTATCTGGAGAATAAAATTGAAACCCACTTCATCAGGATTAATATAGCCTGCTAATTTTTGTCATCTGTTTCACATATATGCTGCATAGAGAGGCCCTTTTCCCAGTATACTATGCTTAGCACTAGCCAGAGGTCATCCAGTTGAGAGTTCTAGAACTGCTCATAAAAACTGAGGTCTATGAAGGAAATGCAAAAAAATGAATATTAATCTTTTTAAGTATTTATGAAGTATTGTCAGAATGTATAGAACCCTAGTGTAATTTGAGGACACAAATTAAGGAAAATGGCTCTAATTTCTGAACTTCAGAAATTAATATCAAGTATAAATAGCAAACATATCTTAATTAAAAGGAAAGAAAACCTTTCGATTCTGTTTGTATTTGAAGAATGTGGAGCATTAAAATCAATTTTAATCATGAAAATATTTTATATTCAATTCTAATAAATTGTGAATGATTTATGATTATTTTATTTCATTCTAAATTTTCAGACCAACAAATCATTTGGTTTTAAATAGCACAATTTCTACTCCCTCTCTCTTTTTTTTAAATAAAGATTTTTATTTATTTATTTGACAGAGAGAGATCACAAGTAGGCAGAGAGGCAGGCAGAGAGAGAGGAAGGGAAGCAGGCTCCCTGCTGAGCAGAGAGCCCAATGCGGGGCTCCATCCCCGGACCCCCAGGACCATGACCTGAGCTGAAGGCAGAGGCTTAATCCACTGAGCCACCCGGGCGCCCCTCTATTCCCTTTCTTATAATCAGGATAGGACTCAAGATATAAACAATGACTTATAGATCGAATTATTAGGTGTCATTAAAAATTCAATAAACTATTTCATTAAATACCCCCAATTTTATTAAAAGGTATATGAAAAGTAGTCAAAGACCTCATAACAACTACTGGCATCAATGAATAAAATAATCTTAATTCTCAAGATTTCGGTCACAACTAAGCTATGCCTTTATAAGTAGTTGATAATAACAATAATATGATTGAGAAGCTATTGGATAAAATATATTACCATTATCTCTCAATATTTTATGACCCTAGGAAGTTATAATAATAAGGAGATTCAAAATGAAAAATAATGAGAAGGAAAGAGAACTGAGAAACTATCTGTCCACGTGAAACCAAAGAATTCTCACTTGTGCAGTACATTCATAGAGTTCAATGGTTCCACTTTTATCAACAGGGGAAAGTGATAAGTGTAAATAATAATTATGCTTCAGTATGTGTCTTAATATCATTCTCACTAGTAAAATTTAAGCCCTGCATACAATCATAATCAGACCAGAGCATTCTGACTTGCTACATCTTTTGAAGATCTCAGTATTGTGATCAGGGTGTGGTAATGATGAAATTCCAGGATGTAATTTTAGACAGTAGATTAAAGAGGGAAGCAGTGGCAGAGGAGCACATGTGAGGATGCTTCAGGTGACACCTACGGATATTCTTCTTTAACACTGGGTGTTCCCAGTGTTCAGAGTATTCAATGTAAATATTAAATATTTAAAAAGTAAAATACATTATTACCATATTTTTAGAAGTCTGATACATTCTGAAATGCTGTGATGCTATGCAAAATTATTTTTTATTGTTAACAAACAATTTTGTCAATCCTACACATCTAGCACAGCTAGAATTTCATTGTAGATTTAGATCACACAGTGGTTTGCATATGCCAAATTTAGGAACAAGGTATAGAAAGCTGCTCTCACTTTTAACTCAGTATCTTCATAAAAGTCAACCACATTATTAGTCCCACCCCAGTAAAAATAGGATCTTCTTAACTTTTCTTCTGTACTCATTCTCAAAATTAGCCAGCTTTAAAGTGATACTTGACTTTTCCAGCCCCTATCCTGATGCCTTAGCCTCAACATCATTGGGCCTACAAGTTGAGGAAAGAGACATAGCAAAAGGAATGAGTAAATGGGATAGAAAGAATTTTAAACATTGCTGTCAAGTATATTGAGTATCTGTGTTCTACCATATTTGCTAAAGGAAGCTTTGTTTGATATTAAGGTGGTTCATTCCAGTATTATGCTCCACTTCCTAAAATATTAACAAAATAGAGAGGCAGGGATAAGGGGATCATCCAGAAAGTTAAAAGAAATGCTTCCCGGAACTCAGTAGCTTGCCGGGAAAAATTCCTGGATATAAGGACACCAAGGGAACTATTTGGAGTGATGTGGGCATATTTGTTTTGTTTGTCCTATTGTCTGAATGGTCACCAATCATGTGTAATATAAATATAAATTGTTTTTATTGGCTAGATGTGAAAGTGAAAAAGCTTGAAATACTATTTTCTATGATACAGCTTATTAGAGAAGATAAGCATTTTTAGAGGGGATTTAAAAAAAAAACAAACACTAATTCAGAAGAGAAGCCAGTAAGGAAAAAAAAAAAAAAATCTCAAGGGTCTAGGGAATCCAAGCTATCATTAAGAATATAGCAAAAGGAATAAAATTGGTTAAGTTGTGTTTGAAAAAAAAAAAAAGAATATAGCAAAAAGAATAAATTGGCTGAAAGAGAAAGAAAACATAACTGCAGAGTGTGGAGCATAGTTAAATGGCAATAAACTATTTTCTTTAGAAATGAATAGTTATGCTATTCTAACCAACAATACTGAGCCTGGCTGTTCAGAAGCATTGGCAACAGTATCTCATTGTTTATAATAAGGAGAAAAGCTAGTGAAAATTAGGTTGTTCCCTGACTGGAAAGCAGTCCAGAACAGGTTTGAGACAGCTTCCTAGAGAGTTGGATATTCCCGATGTGTATATCAAGACACAAAGAAGGGTTGGGGCAGATTCATCAAGCTGAATGAATGCTGGCCTGTGCGTGCGGGAATGAATGGCCACACCAGAAGAGATGGTAGATCTCTAGCAACACAGCAGTTTTGAGTAGGAAAATGAAAGACATGAGAGCACAGGTGTTGTTTTCATTTCTTCTTCTACTTTAATCTCATGAGTTTATGTCTTATATTTGTCTAATATAAGGCAATAGATACACTGTAGACCAAAAAATCATGTACAGTAAGTTTGGTAGCTAACTTACTACCTGCAAGCTATATATTTTTATATTTTATTTTCTGAGCAACTCCCTGGTTTTTGGTATGGAGGGTAGGATTTCATAAGCTTACATAGTTCATTCTTCTACAGATCCTTGTGGATCTATAAAAACCTCACTTCCCACTCTGTACTTGAACAAAAGTCATTATTGTGTTTTCTGGAGTAAGAGAGGGCACAGCACATAGGACAAAGCAGATTAGAAAGTCAGTGTTCGTAGGATACCAATTCTGCCAAATTACTAAATGCATTACCAAGCAATCTACCTTTAAATCTGTTAATTTCATTGTGAAAGATATTTTTAAGGTACATCAAACAATTAAAAATATTACTCATTCAGGAACCTTGCTATTTTCAAGTCATCTTCATCCCAGGTAGAGGTAGAACCTTTAAAGAGTGAGCATCTTTTCATGTGTTTATTTGCCATTTACATATCTACTTTGGTAAGATATCTATCTGTTCATATATTTTGCCCACTTTTTAATTGGGTTGTTAAAAAATGAAAGATTTTTAAAATATTCTTAACCCCAATATGTGGAGAGATAAGATTAACAATGTTCTTCACTTGGGGCACCTGGGCAGCTCAGTCAGTTGAGCAGCCGACTCCTGATTTCAGATCAGGTCATGATCTAAGAGTCCTGGGATGGAGCCTGGGTCATGCTCCGTGCTCAGTGGGGAGTCTGCTTGAGGATTCGCTCCTTCTCCATCTGCCCCTCTCCCCATTCACATGTTCTTGCTCTCTCTCTCTCTCTCTCCCTCTATCAAATAAATAAATCTTTGAAACAAACAAACAAACAAACAAAAACCCTCAAATGTTCTTCACTTACTTAGTATCAGAATGGTGGGACAAATATGAATCTACTGTTGTAACTGGACCTGAATGGGAGGATGTCCACATATAATCAACAATACTCTATCATTCAACATTTTGTGGATAGTTGGTCCATAAAAGAAAAGCTAGCAAACATTACAGGTTTTATTTCCTAATTATGACTGAGCTTGAGAGATACCCTAAACCTGTGTATCATATTCTCCTTTTCATGTAATAGAAAATGTAATATTGAATGAAGGCAAGAATAGCAGGAGTAAAAGGGACTTGAGGGAAAGGAAAACACTGACTTCATACAATTTTACAGTAGTAAGATCTTTGAAAACTACTCTATGTGTACTTTAATAGATAAATTTACTCAGTTTTGAAGGTATTGCAAATACATTGAATCAGTGAATTTCTTCATCTTTCTTTATTGTGTTAGTACAAATTTAACCTCATTGGATTCTGCTGCAAGGTAAATTATTTCCCCTGGATCTTCCTTTAATGAACATGAAGAGTTATTTATCAGTTACAGTGCTCCAAGAGGACAGGGCTTATCTCTAAATTGAGCCTAGCAAGGAATTGGCTCACAGTGAAGATTTGTTGAATGTTTCATCATGAATGTATCAGCATCACATCTTTCATATGCTCGTAAGCAACTGTTAAAATTTCCCTAGCCGCCTCTTCAGGCCTGTATTTGCCATTTAATTTTAAGAGTATCTCTGGAAAAAGTAGCAGTTTTGTGTATAGACAGATAGACAGTACTCAGTGAAATAAATGACAAATTTACCCTTACCTGAGAAAGGATTCTTTAAAGAAAGTATGTTTAAAACCAGAATAATAAACGTTTCACTTTGACCATTGTTGATAAATTGCTTATAAGACAATGAATGCTCAGTACTATTTTGAATTTGTTTTGGTCATAAATTTCTTATTAAGATAGTTTATGGACACTTTGTTTTCTTGTAAACAGCTTCTATCATGAACTAAGTTTTATCAAAATGTCAAAATTATGTAAGATATATTTACTTAATAAGATCTTGTGGCTGCCTGTATCTTATTTTAAGTTGCCCACCTAGAATGTAAATAGGTGACCTTTAGCAGTATATGCATATTATTCAAAATTGACTTCTCCAAATGTTATAGGGAAAAAGACAAACACCAAATTATCTTAGGTTGAAATAAGTTTGTTCCATCACTTAAACAGAGTGATTGCTTAACATGGAAGACAAATCTCTTTTTTTTTCAGGCTAGTGTTGGATTAGAATCATTAGGTGGATATTCCATGCACATGCTGCCTTTGCTGCCTGGAGGCAATGATTCAATGTTTGAATTAGGAAAGAAATGAGTTCACTTGCCTCACATTTCTTTATTATCTTTCACTCAGAGTAGATGACACAAAGGACTTTGTGGAGATAGAGACCTCCAGCAGGTCCAAGTTCTCTTACTTTTCCCATGAACCCTAGAACCTACTATTGTAGGATAACACAATTAATATATTCGGTTGATAACGCTAATCTTATCTTTGGATCACCTACCCTAAAAAAGCATGCCCTGTAACTGTTAAATAACAGATCTAAAACAGAACCTTGGAATACACTAAAAGAAATTAGAAGACTAATGAAATCAAAGCCAGCAAGAAAGAAACACAACTAGATAAATTATTACAGAAACCCAGGAAGCATAATTCCCATCAAACCAGCATGAAACTCAAAACAGTTACACATGATTGCACAATTGCTGGTATCGAATATAACTGAAATGTCCTGCATAAGAGAATTGATTCCACACCATCATTATCTTGGGGGAGGGAGGGGGTAAATCAATTATAGTTCTTATCAATCCTCTATTCTGTAATGATGTAAAAAAAAACACTTAAGTGATTTGTCAGGTTAAGTAAAAAGAGTCATGTCATTCATTTAGAGATTTACTCCGAAAACAAAGCATTTAGAAATCTTTAGAAAGTACATTAGTGTGTGGTACAGTGATGGCAACGTTTTCTTTTGAAAGAATTTAAGTTGCAACAGTTTATTTCAGCAGGGTTAGAACCATGCCAGAATTAGAAACAAACTATTCAGTTGTGCAACAAATAGGATGATTCCAGTGGCATATTACTAAAATATGTAATGGGAACAACATTGAACTGTATTGAACAGTATTATATTTCTATGCCAATCTCGTGACCTTTTCCTTATCATTTATGACCTCTTTGGAATAAAAGGGGGCCAGTTTTCTCCCTGAATGAGACAAAGAAATACTCTTTTTTTGCCCTGTAATCCCTGTAGGTTCTAAATTACTATTCAGAAAGAATTTTTTATCTGATCATGTAGAACAATTACATCTGCTAAATACAACACTTTTACTACACTCTAAAAATGGCTCCAAAATTATCAAAATAGGTGCAGATGATATAATCCCAGAATATGTGAGAAAAATATCTCTTACTACCCCCTAGAAAATCTCTCCTATTTTCTAGCTTTTCCCAAAATCTAAAGTATCTTCAGTAGGAAAGCAGAATTTTCATTACATAGGATTAGAGATAGGGTTCAAAATACAAATATACCTGGAATATAGTCTTTCCTCTTTCCCTCTTTAACTTGTATTTAAATGTTTTGCCACCCAGACAATAAAATAATTTTGAACACTTTGGTTTCAGATCTTGCTGGTAATCAGCATTGAAAAATTAAAGCAAGATTTAAAGCCATTTTGGCCATTGGTTTTCTTAAGAGTTTTTAGGTACACATTCTTTGCTACCAGTCTAAACAGTGCATTCTAATGCAGAGTAGTTCTATTTCTCACAGAAATTAAAGTGAAAGAAAAAAAGGAAGAAATAAAACATCTGAGTTTACAGAGGAACATATTTTAAATGTTGAAAAGAAGATCCAGACATTCCAAACTCTTACTAGAAACTCCCAGTTGCCCTTTCTATATTCTCTATATTCTATATATTACCAAATATGTATCTACCACTTTTTTTCTGTTCCCATTGCCATCACGTTAGGCCAGGTCTTATTATTTGTACCTCATCTATTATTTCAGTTTCTTGCCTAGACTCTTGCCTCCAGGGAACACATTATAAAAGTTACTGTTCTGCTCCAAAACTTTCAATGGTACACACTATTAAAAAGCAAACCAAATTAAAACCTCTTGTACTTGGAATTCAGAACCCTACAAAATCTGGTCCAGTCTACTTTTGCAATTTTCTCCCATTGTTCCTCTACAATTTGCATGAGTCTCTGGTCCCCAAAGCCATTGACTTACTCATCTTCCTCTCCCAAACAAATAGCCAGGCACTTTTCCTGCTTCTGCCCACCAGTACCCATAATTACATAAAATCTCTATTTCAGTATTTCCCAAATATTTCTTTGCACTGGCTAAATGAATTCATGTGATGAATTATTTTAAAAATTTCAAGTGCTCATTCCTACTTGTCAGAAAGCTGGATCCAGTAGGTCTGAGGTAAGGCTTGGGAGTATCTTAAAAGCTTCCATTTACTTGAGTGGCACTTTTCTCTCAAAGCCAAACTGAAATTCAAGTTTCTACATAATGTTTTACGGAGTATTCTGGTCTGTCATCATCTCTTTAAGGACAACACACTGCTAACTAGGGATTAATACTCGTCTCTATTCTTCCATTGTTACTGAAAGGTTTAGCCCTTTTTTTGCATCTAAATTATAAGCCATTTGAGGAGACTACCTTGTACTTCTGCAAATCCTAGTACTTGGTATAGGGTTTTGTACCTGGAAGACTTTCATTAAATGCTGAAGTAGAGAGAATGACACATAAATCCATAGCTGTGTCATATTATAAATCGGTAAATGAAAGTTAGTAATCGTTCTAGGATTAAAGAATTAATGAGTTTCCTAATCATACTAAACATCAGAAGAACTAAGATTAAGAGATTACCAGAAGTATTTTTTAAATTTCCTTCTAATTTTCATTACATTTTTGGAGTTTATCTAATTAGGTAAGAAAGAGCTCGAGGTGCCTGGTTGACTCTGTTGGTGGAGCATGCGACTCTTGATCTTGGTGTTGTGAGTTTGAGCCTGATGTTGGGTGTAGAGATTATTTCAAAAAATAAAGTCTTTAAAAAAAAAAAGCACAAAATTCCATGGTTAAATCAAACAACAGTTCATCTCAGATTACATTTCATGATGCCAACTCAAAACAATTAAGACAAACTCCAAACATCTCTACTTCTCTAACCAGTTGTAGGTTTTTCTTTTTAGTTTTGGCTAAACCTTGCTTCAACCTATTTATATTTTTAGCATGCAACACTTTTATGCCTAACAACCTTCTCATGTTTTCTGTTTGTTGTGTTATATAGCACTTCTATTTATCTGCCTTGCTTCTGACACATTAAGACTTTAAGAAGTGCATGCTAGTCCTAATATTTCATGAGATGATTAACAAGTCTCTGTTCTTCTTATCCATATTATTGTGATTTCATAAACATTGAATATGGTTAATCTTAAATAAACATTTGTTATTCTAGATCATTTCCCCAGTTTTTTTAGTCTATGTCATATATGTCTTATATCATTCATTCATTCTAATTCCAAGATGTTTCCATTATACTGGGTAGTCTTTATTAATGTTAAGCAAAGAGGACAACATCTGCATTCCAGATGTAGATATATCATGTTGTTTACACAGAACTATTGTAATATGTTCTGTTTTGTGTCTTACTTTCTTCCTGATGGTGCCCAATGCTTTATTTGTCTTTTGGCTACAATTACACATTAAGATAATATCTTCAGGGAAACATCCAGAGTGATTTCTTGGTGGCTATTTTGTGAAGAAGTTATTATTCAGAGCCCTTTATCTTATAAATAGAGTTTAAATTTTATTATAAAATATATTGCACTCAAACTCATCTGCCAATTTTCCACTTACCTATATATGTATGTTCTGTCTACCAGTATTTATCATCATTAGCTTATTTCACTAATTTAAAGATGTTAGCATAATCTGCAAACTTGGACTTTTCACGGTATATTCTCATTGTTAGGAAATGTTGACTAAGTTGACTCATTTTATTGATCTCTGAGGAATATCTCTGTTACATATTTTCGTTCAAAATATTCATTCAAATTAATTCCTTATTTTGAATTTGTCCCTTTTTCTTCAACCATTGATTCTCAGAATAAGCGGGGCTGGGGGTGGGGGCAAGCGTTGTTGGGCGAAGAACATCTTTCAGGGAAAAAGATTTCAGAATCGCTGTAACTTTTTAAAAACTATACATGGAGCTTCTGATAATTCCTACCTATCCTTGGAAAGTCATGGCCTGCCCAACCCATTCCTCACTGGACTTATCACTGTAATTAGTCAATGATACTAATAGGAGTGTTCTCTCTACAACAGGTATTTGGGGTGGAAAAATTTCACAAGGTTTTCAAAGCCAGGTTTTAATAAGCATCTCATTCCCCCAATGAAAAGGATCAGCTTTATCCTGGGATCATAATATAATGACTTTTTAAAAAAGTTTCTTATTTCTCGAGCCACATCAAATAATTTTGAAGATGAAAAATGATGTCTATCTGCTTATTTCCTAAAAGAGCATTAGTGAATAGGTTTAATTTTCCTCTCACAGAAACTGTTGCTTTTCTGCAACATCTATTCTATCAACACTGTGGTAGTGAGAGAGGGAAAATTAGGCAGAAGGAACTGTATGAGAAAGGCACAGAAGTATCAGACACTTGTGACATTTGGGGGTTAGTTGACTATGGTTGGGACATATACAAGAGGGACTGCCAAGAGAGAAAACTAGAAATATACGCAGGGGCTGGATCCCAAAGAACCTTATGTGGCTAGTTGAGATTGCATATTTATCCTGTAGAGGATGGGAAGCCACTGAAAGTTTTAGAAAAGTGCTTCTACCAGCAGTATAGGAGATGGCTTGGCAAGAGGCAAGAGCAAAGAAGATATGATAACTGTCCAGGAAAGGGCTGATGAACATCTGCTCCAAGACCTGTGGGTGATGAGATGAGTGTACTCATTTCCTCAAATAGGTTTATAAGTTATATTTGCATAAATGCTTAATACAGATCATCAGTCCTATTTTGAGTGATTTAAAACACAACCTCTTCAAAGCTATCAGATACTTAGAGGATCTGATAATGCCATATCTACCATAATGCAGTTCCAGTATGCCAAAATTGAATGTATAACTGCCTAAGTTAGGACCTAGGAAAGAAAATAATATTATTTATTTTGAATGTAAAATCAAGCTTATCATTTACTAATAATCTTCTAGATAGTCAGCCCCTTTGTGCATTTCAGTCTTTACTAGTCTAAGTTCCTTTCATATTCTGATATTTTATTTGTTCATCTTTTAAAATTCTGTTTTAACTTAATTGAAAGCAAAATAAATTAAACAGGGGAAGGAAATAAAGAAAGAAATCATAGAATCTGTGAGCAAATTAAAAGTCCTGGTAAAAGTCACCATGACCTGCTCTTCCCTTCCTTCCCTATACTTTCCTCTTCTGTGCCACTGAGAGTAGATCGTGGACAAGGAATCAAGAGATAACAAAGTTAAAATAGAATGTTGAGAGAGTTGTAAGCTATATTTGCCCATGCTAGAAATGAGGACTGTGGGACTAGATTAAAAATATTTCTGGATAAAGGCTGTATCTCTAGGCAGCCTAAGGAAAGAAAGGATTACAGATAATCCAATATTAAGAAACCTCATCTGAGATCATCTAAATTTTTATTTTATTTTATTTTTTATTTTTTTTTAATTTTTGTTTTAAGAGAACATCTAAATTTAGTAGATGTATTTATTAGGGGTTTATTATTCATCCTGCAAAATACATTTTTTGGAATGGGTTTTCAATAAGATATTTTAAATAATGGGATCTTTTTTGTGGATTTATATGTGATTAAGGTACAAGAAAAGCAATAATTGGTTTTCTAAAGTTGTATCTAGTACATAAATCAGGGTGTCCTAATAACTATATATAGATGGTAAGCTCTCAACTGTTTGATTTGAAATTAAGTCAGTAAAATAATTAGCATAAGGAAGTTCAACTTGAATTTTCCATGAT
This sequence comes from Lontra canadensis, assembly GCF_010015895.1. NCBI lineage: Eukaryota > Metazoa > Chordata > Mammalia > Carnivora > Mustelidae > Lontra > Lontra canadensis. Next base: position 11,974,370 of record NW_022631006.1, read on the forward strand.
GTCTCTTATATTTTAATCAAGTAACACATTTTTTTTCTCAAAAAGAAATCAGCACTGTCCTTACTTTGTTAATGCCTTGAGAGTATGCATACTGTACCTACACCGTCTGGATACACAGTACACAAACGATTCTAGCTAGTGCGTCTGCAAGGATCAACCTCATGTGAACAAGCTAAAACAGAGTGTAGGCAAGACATCTAACTTTTAAGTGTGAAGTGCCGGGGCATGGAGTATCCAGTTTCTCAGACCAGCTAAAGTCTACACTGAAAAACAGATATGATGTCAAATAAGCCACTGCTCTTTTTATAACTTTAATAATGACTAAGGAGTATGTCTTATTTTGTTTTTTTTTCAAATCTAAGTAAAATGAATCAGTTTAAGTTTTTATTGTACACATGCCCTATGTCTAACATTATACGTGGATCTGTTGTGAAGTATGTAAAGAACACAGAAAATAAGTTGCTAGATGTCTGTCTTTGAGAAATGAGTTGTTCTGGGGCCAATAGAGAGATCTACAATTGGCCCACATGTCCAGAAAAGCTCTAATTGGCAAAGTAGTAAGGAAGAGAAAAGATCAGTGTCAGTAGTCCAGTTAAGGAGGACCTCTGAAGACCAGATGGCCTTGAATGGCAATATTTGAGTCTTGGAGAAGCAAGACTAGAAGGAAATAGACTTTTTTTAAAAATGCAGAAGTAGGGGGGAAGAGCAGTGTGTACAGGGGAAGGCTGGCCTCACTGGATTAAACAGCATCCCTCCTTTGTGGTCTACAGGGATGCCAGCTATCAACCCTGGCTTTTGACATAGTAGAATTTAGTTTAAGCAGTATTCCTTTAAAAAAGAAAGAAAAACCGGGGCGCCTGGGTGGCTCAGTGGGTTGGGGCCTCTGCCTTCGTCTCGGGTCATGGTCTCGGGGTCCTGGGATTGAGCCCCGCGTCGGGCTCTCTGCTCGGCGGGGAGCCTGCTTCCTCCTCTCTCTCTCTGCCTGCCTCTCTGCCTACTTGTGATCTCTCTCTCTGTCAAATAAATAAATAAAATCTTTAAAAAAAAAAAAGAAAGAAAAACCAAGAACAAAACCAAACAAATTATGAAAAACAATAAGAACAACAACAATAAACCAGTCTCTTTGATATTTGCTTCACATACAAAGACCACACAGCTTTGACCTATAATATATCTCTTCTCAGGGCAGAAAAAGCATAATGCCAAGACAGAGAAGCTCTACAGTGCAAAAGGGATTTTTACAGTGCTTTTACAAGTACAAGAGGGATTTCAGAGTTGTTTAATCATTAATATACATGACTTCTATCAAGAGTTCTTTTTTTTTAGAATATAATGAATACAATATGTGTGGGTTAAAATACTTATTTTATGACTTGGCTGTCGCTAGAACATTTTTGGAATTCACTAATACTCCCACTTCGAATATTTGGTAATGATTGCTTGGACTGTGAAGAAATGTCAAAATATAAGTAGTGAAAACAAAGGAATCCTGGTATTATAGATTTAGAATTTGAGCTAATTTGAGTACATGCATTCCAGACTTCAAAGTACAGTCAGAGACTATATTTAAACACCATACATCTGAAATAAGTAAAATGTATTTCATTCCACTAAAAAAACTTCACCTCCCATAAGCATGACTGTATGTGTGTCTCAACATATTGTTATCTATGTGTGGGTCAGTGATTATGCATTATATAGTTAAGTGTGTACAGTTTATTTGTTTCTAGGGCATTGAGTTTTTCAGACTTTTTTTTTTTTTCCTTTCTGGAACCTTCAAAAATAACTTGAGTTGGTACCAGGGAAAAGATACCACTTTTGTTTCTCTCCTCAGAGCCTAGGGCCTGCTTCTTCCATGATACATGATATTCTAGTCTGACTTTCTATGCACAGGTTGCCACAGCACTAACAAAATGTGCAGTCTGTTCTTGATAGAGACAAAGCAGGAAGGGATGAGGTGTTGTGCCAAGGGAGGAGGGTGATAGCTGTGGAAATTTCATCTACGTGCAGTGAGTGTGCTGGTAAATATTTAACAACTGACTCTCCAGAAGAAACGATTTGTAGTATTTGCCAATTTCCATGGTGTAAATACTCCCACATGTCCAATTTCATACCCTATCAAGCTACCAACATGGTTTAAGAGATAAATATGTGGAGCTGGAAAAAGATGCATACTGTTGACTCTTAGGAGCCAAGATGAACCGGCTCCAGCACAACACTGCCTATAAGCCTCAAGAACTGTGAGCCATAGCCTGGCCTTGGCCCCTGAAAACGTGTAAGATCATTTTTAAAGCATAAAATAATAATGTACAATGCTATACAAATATTAGTTATAATTATGCCCCAAACTCTGTGAATTTACTTAAGATCAAAATCTGTAAAACAATAGAAGCCATGTTAAAGAAAACAAGAGGACTTTAAGATATATTAATTAAGATAAAGATATAGGAAACTATAGCCCCTTAATCAGGAAAGGAAAGCATTTACCATGATGCTGAAATGCAGGTTCATTTTTAAAATCACTTTCACTCTTTGTCTCAAAAAAAGAAAAGAAAATAGCTCTCTAAGAATGTTCAAGATGTGGGTGAGGAGGTTCAGAAAATGCACTGAATAGATTTACTAATTACAGGCATTATAATTCTAAGAGAACTTTTGATTTGGGTGCAGGCTAACATGGTTGAGAGCACTGACACAGAGACGTGTGCAATGTGCCAGTCTTTCCTCTAGGACAGCTTACACCTGCAAGCCACCTGCAGTATTGTAGGAGAAACAGATGCGCACACACACACACACACACACACACACACACACAGTGTCTCTCCTGGACAAAAAATGAGAGCACTTTGAAACTTCCCAAGAAACTCATAAGATACTTTATAATGTTTATATTCATATCACAAAGAAGGAGAGGATATTGTCAAGTATTAATTAAGTAAGAGTAGCCTTTTAAAAATAAAACAGAAAATAAGGATAATCACAGGAATTGTCTTATTGATCTGGATAGTAGTGAATATATATTGCAATCAGTGATAATTTTTCTCAAATAACCCCATAAAAATTAGTTAACATATGAGTAATAATTTAAACTAATTAATAATTGTAAATAATTAAAATAATTGATTACTTACAATACAAGACATTGGGTAGCCTAGTAAGAAAACTGACAAAATACTTGTGCAGGAAAAAAACCTTGGAATTTATATGCAAGGATTATTTTTTTCTACACATTGAATTTATACAATAGATTTCTAAAAGACAAGATTTTAGGAACCTCAAAAGTATCCACAACTGTAACTAATCCCATTGCTATTATGAAACATTATTTTAAAGTTGATTTTGAGTTTTGTTGTCTGATGTATTACATTTTCATAGTATGAAAGTCAGAAAATGTGGAAACATAAAGTTCATTCTGATTTCTATAAAGACAAGAGCCTGGCAATGGTAAAAAGCCGTTTCTAGTCATTGCATTCTTAAAGAGTTTCTTCTAGTGAATATTATCTTAAAATGCATGAAGTGTGTTGAATCTTAAATTGAGAAAGAAGGAACAAGAAAATCTTGGATGAGAAATAATCCAAATAAAATTGAAACCTCTAAATGATAATTAATTAGAAACACAAGTTAACTAGGCTGAAAGAGCATGTTTATGAGTTTAAATGACCTTTAAAGATGACTCGAAGCCAAATAATGGCTTATTTGTGGATTATGACTATTTAAATGTACTATTTTTTGTTTTTTGGGGTTCTTTTTTCCCCTCAGGGAACCATTTGTTTATGTTAGTAAGTATAAATACCTTGACATATCCATCCTGTCAAGCTAAAGCCCTAGGCAGCTTTCACTAAGTTTTTAGAGAATTTTTACATATTTTATCTCTTTGATTTCCCCAACAACACTTTTACAATGAAGTGAATATTGGGATCTAAAAAAATCACTTTAGAAAGTATTACTTGCCCTAAGAAAAATAATATCAGTAATAGGTTTAATACATTTGATGCTATCATTAGCACACATTAATTGGATTATTTTAATTGTTAAGGGTTATTTGTTTTTGTTTTCTTACTATTATAAACCCCTTCCAAAAATATATCATTTAATTGAGGACTACAGAAACTCCTAGATTTGTTTAATATAATACGTTTATGAACCCTCTTGGTTTTAAATAATATAATAAATAAAGCCTCAATATTCACCTTCTATTTTCCAAATATTGAATCAATAATTCATTGGAAATCTGTTGTTGGTGCCTTGGGACCACCTCACATACTCTGAAAATCCCACTTAATTGATAAACCCATTTTCCAGTTCTCTACTCTGTGGTTTCTCTCCTCTTGAGAAATGGAAATGGAAAAATTTCTGTTGTTTAAGGAATTTGACAATGCATTCATTCTTTAAGAATCTACTGCTATAGCTTTTTAAGAATTGACATAAGCAGTTATATTTTATCAAGTTTCAAGTTTAGTCCTCTTGACTTTCCTGTTTTAGCTAATGGCATCACAGTTTTCCCTGTCATTCAGCTTTTAAATTTAAATGGTTTTTAAAAGATTCTTCTTTCTCATCTCCCACATCTAATTTCCACTCTCCATGAATTCCATCTGTGGGACGTTTTGCCTATTTCTCTCCATTTCTATTACAAACACCATTGTTACCACTTTTGGAATTTTATAGTATTAATTAACTCTCTTCTCATACCCTACTCTCTCTTATTCCAATCCATCCAATAAAGGGCTTTCCTAAAGAAACAACATGTTCTGTAGGTTGTTTTTTTTTTTTTAATAATTACCCACTGTTCATGAAACAAAATGCAAAATCCTTCCTTTGCATTATAGAATATTCATATTTCAGCACCATATTGTAGTAGTAAAACACAATAATGGCTTTGAATCTAGACTCCTCTACTCCCCAACCCTGTACTCTTAGGCAAGTTAATTAACTATTCCAATTCTGAGTTTCCTTCTCTGTGTTATGGATGCAATTCTATTGATTTTTTTAAGAAATTAAAGTAGATTAGATGATATATGTAATACACTTAACACAGCACCATACATATTGTGGGAATGGTTACCTACCCTTCTTTAGTCTTTTTTAAAATCATATGTTCTTTTATTGATTGATTTTTTTAATATTTAAACTTTATTTTTTCAGTGTTCAAAAATTCATTGTTTATGCATCACACCAAGTGCTCCATGCAATATGTGCCCTCCTTAATACCCACCACCAGGCTCACCTAATCCCCCCAGCCCCCTCCCCTCCAAACCCCTCAGTTTGTTTCTCAGAGTCCACAGACTCTCGTGGTTCATCTCGCCCTCTGATTTCCCCCAACTCCCTTCTCCTCTCTTTCTCCCAATGTCCTCCATGTTATTCCTTATGCTCCACAAGTAAGTGAGACCATATGATAATTGACTCTCTCTGCTTGACTTATTTCACTCAGCATAATCTCCTCCAGTCCTGTCCATGTTGATACAAAAGTTGGGTATTCATCCTTTCTGAGGGAGGCATAATACTCCATTGTATATGTGGACCATATCTTCTTTATCCATTCATCTGTTGAAGGGCATCTTGGCTCTTTCCACAGTTTGGCGACTGTGGCCGTTGCTGCTATGAACACTGGGGTACAGCTGGCCTTTCTTTTCACTACATCTGTATCTTTGGGGTAAATACCCAGTAGTGCAACTGAAGGGTTATAGGGTAGCTCTATTTTTAATTTCTAAGGAATCTCCACACTGTTTTCCAAAGTGGCTGCAAATGAACTTTTGGGACTTCATCAAGATCAAAAGCTTCTGCACAGGAAACAGTCAACAAAACAAAGAGGCAACCCACGGAATGCGAGAAGATATTCACAAATGACACTACAGACAAAAGGCTGATATCCAAGATCCATAAAGAACTCAAACTCAACACTCAAAAAACAGATAATCACGTCAGAAAATGGGCAGAAGACATGAACAGACACTTCTTCAAAGAGAACATACAAATGGCTAACAGACACATGAAAAAATATTCATCATCATTAGCCATCAGGGAGATTCAAATCAAAACCACATTGAGATACCACCTTACACCAGTTAGAATGGCCAAAATCAACAAGACAGTAAACAACAACTGTTGGAGAGAATGTGGAGAAAGGGGAACCCTCTTACACTATTGGTGGGAATACCCTTCTTCAGTCTTATCACTCATTAACAAAGTTAGGCTGTCACTGATTCTCAAAACTCTAAAACCTTTTTTCAATCAGACTGCAAAGTGACTTTCAACCGTATGTTCTTCTGTCAACATCCTGTTCGTCTTTCAACGCTAAGCTCAAGTGCCTGATTCTCCCCATTCTACCCTTTTCAGAAATTCCCAAAATATATCTTATCCTTTTAGAAAAGAACACTTTGTCCTGCCTTATTTTATAGTTGCTTGTATAGTTAGGCCATCTTTCCTTTTAGAACCTTAACTTCTTGAGGAGGAAAAAGCCAAAAAACATAATCTTTGAGTGTTTGATAGATAGATAGATAGATAGACAGATATCTGAATGCTTGCCTACGTTAGAAATGCTACATTTATTAAATGAATGGAAATAAAATTTTAAGAAATTTTACTTCAAATATGTTACCTTCACAGCATGGCATTTCACATTAACCTTTCTTAACCCTGTCAAGTAATTTTAATTGGCAGATACAACTTGGCATGCAAGACACTTTGCAGCTATTTTCTTTTTCCATTATTTCTTTCAAGTTCTAAATATAACTCTCTACTTCTTGCTCTACTACAAAAGGTGCTATTATGATCATCAAACACATTATGGGGATTTGAATAATGATTCAGATCTCAGGGTGAAAATAGGATAAAAAATGAAACTGAAAATAAAATGTATTCAGTTGTAAAATGTAGTGGATTTGGAATAATAATTAAAAATCTCCATAAAATGTTCTTAACAAAAATGGAATGCTGTAATAGAGTCTAGATTAAATTTAAAATTTTACAATATCTCATGGGGGCATATCTCTCTCCTTCTGCCCCTCCCCACTGCTTGTTCTCTTTCTCTCTCAAATAAATTTTTAAAATATTTAAAAAGTTAAAAAAATAAAATTTTAGAATGTCTCTTAAAAGTAGTTATAAAAGGCAAAAAACACATGAAAGCACGTAACAGCATGTTGAGCTCTTCCAGAGTTTTCCTGATATTCCCTTACACAATATAATTTCCATTCTGAAGCAGTCTCCAACACATTTTAAGCTGTATAGTGAAAATTGGAAGAAGCTTATATTTGGGCACCAGAAAAAAAAAAAAAAGAATAAAGCCATGGTTCAATAATCAATAATACCCAACGGTGAAAGGAGGGCATACTTGGGACAAACTGAAAATTTTCTCCTACTGATTGTACCAACAGTAGAACAGTTTTCTTAAGAGTTTATTTTCATATTTCTCCTACTTTGAGCAAGAAAGTAACATGCACATCTATTTAAAACACCAAAAGCATTTATTTGTTTTAAATGCTACCATTTAAGAATAAATGTATTTGAAAGTAGGAAATGTTTGATAAGAAAATAAATTGTTAAAAATATTTTGTAAAGGACTTTTTTTTTATTATGTTATGTTTGTCACCAACTTTTCCATATATTCTTATTTATCACTGATGATGGATTTAATCACAAATTCAGTTTAAAAAAATTTTTTTTTAATTTTTTTTTATTTTTATTTTCAGCATAACAGTATTCCTTGTTTTTGCACCACAACCCATGCTCCATGCAATCTGTGCCCTCTCTAAGACACACCACCTGGTTCCCAGTTTAAAAAATATTTGTCTTTTATTTCTCAGAGTGCTGCATTTAAGCACCTGTATAGTGCAACACTTTACTACTTTAATATGCCCTTACTATACTTGCATTACTTAAGAGAACACACAAGTTGTTTTGAAAAATACTGGCTTTTGATGCACTTTTTTTAAAAGTACATGGTGTTTATAAAAAAAAATTTTTTTATTTATTTGACAGAGAGTGACAGACAGACAGTGAGCAGAGAGACAGGCAGAGAGAGAGGAGGAAGCAGGCTCCCTGCTGAGCAGAAAGCCCAAGGCAGGGCTGGATCCCAGGACCCTGGGATCATGACCTGAGCGGAAGGCAGAGGCTTTAACCCACTGAGCCACCCAGGAGCCCCTAAAAAAAAATATTTAAAAGATGAAATCAATATAGAATATCAATACAGGCAACCTTGCTTTTCATGCTAGATGAATTTATGACAACTATAATAATCTCTATACATTAGGGATGCCATGTTTGCCTGTTAAGCCTGTGTATTCATCATCTGGCACAATGAGAACACATAGATGAACAAGAAAGTCACCTAGACTTCAGGTGCCTTATCTTTAGCATGCATACAAATCACCTGAGAAAGCTAATACCAACAGAGATTTTGATTCAGTGGGTGCAATTGAGACTTAGGGTGGATGCTTTTAACAAGTAAAATTAGTGATCATACTACAAGTAGTGTCCAAACTACTCTTTAAATTATACTGCTCTGTATAGGGTCAGGGTCCTTGTTGGCTGATAGATGATGGTACAACTGTCGTATAGGAGTACAGGTATTGTGGGGAGTACCTAGATCTTGAGATCTCATCTAGATTAAAAGTACAGATAAGTTGCATGGAACTAATACCTTCTCATTAATAAGGAATTTCACAGAAAAACTAAAATTAAGTAATTAAAATTAATATTTTGGAAGCAAATACATGTAAATTCTACAGAAAAGTGTCCTTTGGTGTACTTTTTCTAGAAGTAATGGGATTAATATCTGACTTTTAAAATTCTGGCATGATTTAACTGTCTCTTTAAAAAGTTTTATAAAAATTGAATATCTTTCCCACATGCAGATGGCACTGACCAGGGCAATACATTTTCTTGGTGTATTCAAAGGAGTTGACTAGCCATAAATGTGCTAACTACATCCTTAGATTACCTGTATTTTCCAAATGTAGTCAGGCCTCATCGGAAAAGTAATAACTAGACGGATCTCAAGAACCTAGGCTATCCAATCACCTATAACAGATTTTACAAAAAAAATACAATAGGCCTTATTTTAAAATGCATTATCATAACAAGTTCCATTTAATTAAGTTTTGGTTGAATTGGATTTAAAGATCGAGAAAGTAATTGAACGTCTATGGTATGATTTTCAAGAGGCATAAAGAAAGTTTTTCTTCTCCCAAGTACATCCTTTATCCATACTCTGCCTGCTGCATCTCTGAAATTACACTACTGGGAGAGAATTGCTCACAGCGGATCTCCAGGGGCATACAACTTCCTCTACATATTGAGCTATTAATTATTACATCGTTTTATAACATTGATTTCTAATGGTGTGGTTGGCTGAGAGGGGGACGCGAAAAAAATGGCATTTGTTTAAGTCTTGAAAGATCAGAGTAAGAGAAAAACAAATCTGTAACAACATAATTTGAGACAAAGGCCCAGAGCAAGGAGCTCTAGACAGTCAGGAGCCCAACAAAAGTTTCAAGACTTGGAGGAAAGAAATGGCCTATACTGACAGACAATTGCTGAAAGGTAACAAGGAGAACAATGAACACACACTTTCAGTTAATGTCTTCTGTCAGCTCTAAGTCTTGACATATATGCTAAATTCACTCTCTGCCATTCTAATTTCATTATGGTGAATTGTCTTCTAAGAGAGCATGTTTATCCTACAACTTTATGTTTTTCATTTATTTCTGAGTCCTACGGACTTAACACAACCAGCACATGCATTTCTGATCCATCCCTTATGAGTTCATGCAACTGCATTTGTGTGAATGTGCAATGTCACAGTCTAGTTTGTGATTGAGCGTGACATTGTCCTCTTTTTCTAAGTCTTTGGTGTATTCCCTCCATATGTTTATTTTATCTTTTTTTTTTTAAGATTTTATTTATTTATTTGACAGATCACAAGTAGACAGAGAGGCAGGCAGAAAAAGAGGAGGCAGGCTCCCCGCCGAGCAGAGAGCCCGATGCGGGGCTCGATGCGGGGCTCGATGCGGGGCTCGATCCCAGGGCGGGGCTCGATCCCAGGACGCTGGGATCATGACCTGAGCTGAAGGCAGAGGCTTTAACCCACTGAGCCACCCAGGCGCCCCCCTCCATATGTTTCTAAAAGCTTGTTTCCCAACTTAAGAATTATACTAGAAATTCACAGGATGACAATATCTCTAAAGTTAAATAATCTCTAGGAATATCCGACCTATTTCACATGAAACATTGTATTTTTTAAATAATTGACTAGAATGTTGAAATGAAGGTAACAAGATACAATTTAAGAAAGATAATGTTAAGGTACTATAAATGCAGGATCGAAACAGCAATTGCACAAGAATCTGACTTGGTGACAATTCATTTGAAAGCAGCCTGGAACTTTTAGTAGCCAAGCTTAAGATGAGCCAACAGTATAGCACATTTGCTCCAAAATGGCAAGCTCAGCTGCCTCAATAGAAGTCTAGAGTTGCTGAGGAAGCAGTAATCCTCCTGCTCTTGGCCTCACTTTGCTCAGTTCAGAGCATTGTGTTCTGGGTATCTCATTTTAGGTGGTATCTAGAGAGGACTGGTGGATGGTGAGAGGTTAGGACATCATATTTAAGAGTAATTGTTGAGGGAATTTACATGGTTTAGCCTAGAAAAGATAAGCTTAAACAGAAATATAAAACATCTACACTATAGTAGAATATATACTAATATGACATTTACTGTCCTATGGAGGATAACTTGTAGGTGTAGGAGTAAAAAACATTTACTAATCCATAGTTTTATTTTGGATTATTCAGTAGATTGACTTTATGATAGTTTTATTCCATACAGAAATCAATAACAGTATATATTAGAAGCTCAATATGAACCTGTGTAGAAGGAATTTACTTTTTTTATTAGCAAGAAAAATTTGGACCTGGTAATATAGTCTGAGGTGGTGCTAGAAAGAGTAATAAACAATGTCTGTAGACTGGAAATATTGTTCAAGTATCTATATATGTTCTTATCTATTAGCCAATATAGCATTTTATGTAAACAAAAAAAAAACACTAAAAATTTTTATGGGAATTCTAAGATTTTACTTTAAAAAAAAAAAAAAAGAAAGAAGGTGGGGAAAGGCAGAGGAAGAGGGAGAAAGAGAATCTTAAGCAGGTTCCACACCCAGCATGGAGCCCAACAAGAGGTTCAATCTTATGACCCTGAGAGCATGACCTGAGCCAAAATCAAGAGTCAGATGCTTAACCACCTGAGCCACCCAGGTGCCTCAGGAACTCTAAGATTTTAAAACTAAAAGAGATCCTAGCAATTAATAAGCTGGCTTAATCCTCTTAAAAAGAATAGGGACTTAGAAAAATTATATGTTTTGTGTATTTCATAATACAAACTATAGGTAGGTGAGGAACCAAAATTCTGGCCTACTGCTTCCTAGTTCAGTTGTCAGATTTGTTTGTTATACTAGCAAAATAATTATTTAATGATATTAGGGGCATTGTTTTCCCTTTGCTGTATAAAATATTAATTACAGAGATTCCTCATTTATTTTGAAGTCACTTAACAAACCACCTCAATTATAGGGAGTATCACCAGAAAGTATGCATAAAGGCTTGTAAAGCACAAAGATGAAGTCCTAAAATCTTACATACTAGACTCATTAACTATATGCATACTGGAAGCTCACTCAGATAATTTATTCAGATAATATCTCTATTCTAAGTTATCTAATTCTTCTGAGCCTTTATTTCTTCATCTGTAAAAGAAAAGTAATATGCCTGCTTTTGATTATTTTGAATATGAAATTAGTTGTCATATGTGAATTGCTTAGCTCTGTGCCTTACACAAGGAAAGTCCCATAAATGTTAGGCATTATTACTATCCACTAGCCAGGTACTGGAGATGTGACATGATGTTCCTGGCTTTTACAAGATAACGGGAATGAGCCTTTCCTAAAGATCCAGAACCAAGTAAGGGGCTATAACTAGATTATGGCCAGGTATCACCCATCCAGACAGTGGACAGTGATCCATGTTCCCATAGGCCAGAAGTGGAAGTACCTTCTAACCTCAACATTACTCACCCTACACAGAACAAATAGCTACTCACAGAAGAAGGGAAGAAAGGATCTGGGTCTGCCCTAATCCTTACATCGCCCTGCCACTTGTTTTCTGAAGTAGCTTTTGCATATTTACCAACTGTCCTTCACTTCAAATACACAGACACATTCATAAACCTAAAAATGTTTCACACAATCTCTGTGCCCTCATATAGCTATGGCAGTATACCATATATTAACTCAGGAACAAAATCTGTGCATGCATAGGCTATAAGTTTTATTGAGGTAACCACAATTAAGGCTATAATCTTGTTATGGTGAGATTACAGGAGAATTATATATTGGTCATGGTTTAAGTAAGTTAAGTCATAGAATGTAAAGCTTGTGCAAATATAACAATAATATCCTGTAAAGTTATAGCTGTGTTTTATATTTTCTAAACTACTCTTCCAAATATGTCTTTTGGTTATTTCTGAAAGCCTTGTCTCTGTATTACTTTTTCAGGAAGTGTTATTCTCTACAGGGTTATAATGGGAACAAGTACTACCTTGGAATGCCAGAGCAATGATGGATTTTGGTCTTGGCTCTGCCACCAATGACCTTGAGCAAGACACAGCATTCTGCCTACTATATCTGAGCTAAAATATCGTATCTCCCTGTACATCTGACTCAGACTATTCAGTTGTTTGAATTCTTACTGTTTCATTAGAAATAAGAGTCATGCCTTTCCTTCAACACCGTAATATTAGTCATATAGTATACCTTCTAAATGAGGCACAATCACCTCCCCCATCACACCCCTGCACGTCAGCAGCACAGGAGCAGCACTGGTTTAGTTTAATCTCTTGGATCAGGCAACTTGAATTTCAATCAGGGCCTTGCCAACTACTGACTCTATGACCACAGGTACATCTGTTAACCACTCTGGTCTCTGTTTCCTCATCTGTAATATGAAGATAATAATGCCAGCCTCATGATAGTTGTTTTGAGGGTTAATACTGTACCTATGAAGCACTTAGCAGAATTCTTGGCACATAACAAAAGATAATATATAATCTCCTATTTTTGTTACTTTTATTGGAAATAAATGTGTTTCTCATTCATTAAGTCATCCAGACATTCAATTATTCAATTAATATTTATTAAATATAAGTCATTCTCCCAAGAATATGCAGTTGTAGAAAAACGTACCATAGTTTATTTGTTGTAATTCTGACAGTCTATGTGAGAGTATAAATTTGGATGTTGTGTGACGTTTCAGATCTTAAATCTCTCAAACCCCATTTTAATATCTGAAAACCACTTTTGTATCCCCTAGTGATTTTTCTAAAATGAAAAATAGGGAGATATTTTTGCAAACATTTTAAAGTTTCCAGAACAATTAAAAATAGGTTATTCAAGAACTCTTATAAGCCAAAATGATTCTGTTAGTTACAGATCAGAGTGATTTGAATGTGCTAAAATCTTAAAGACTAACTGATAATTCTGAGTCATCTAACAATCCAAAATTCAGGCAAATGCACATACCTAACCACAGTGCTTAAAAATGAATTTAATATTGAGCCATTTTTAAGTTGATCTATTCATAAGTCCCTCCTTCTTTTTTTTTTTTTTTAAGATTTTATTTATTTGACAGAGAGAGAGATCACAAGTAGGCAGGGAGTCAGGCAGAGAGAGAGGGGGAAGCAGGCTCCTTGACGAGCAGAGAGCCTGATGTGGGGCTCGATCCCAGGACCCTGAGATCATGACCTGAGCCAAAGACAGTGGCTTAATCCACTGAGCCACCCAGGCGCCCCAGTAAGTCCCTCCTTCTTGTATTGAAGGTTTTCCCTGATAAATTTCTATATTTATTTATTGTCATCCCTCTAAGCAACGAAGGGTAACTTTTTTGTTGTTGTTGTTCTCTTTGCTATCCCCAGTGCCTGGCCCAGTGCCTGATGATAAGTAGTCAGTAAATATTTGTGAAATTCATCCATTCATCCCCTCAACAAATATTAATTGAGCACCTACTGTGTTCAGGCACTCTTCTAATTTCTGGATATATAACGGTGAATGAAACACTTCTTTCTTCCAATCAGAGAAACAGTTTACACAAAGGATAAATAAAAATAATATAGAATATGTTAGTGATAAATGCTTAAGGGGAAAAATAAAAGAGGAGAAAGGATAAGAAGTATGCATGTTGGGCAGAGGGAATTGAAAAGGTCTCAGTGAAAAGGTGGCATTTCAATACAGAGAGAAAAAAGGAGAGAGTGATCTACCCAAATATCTAGGGAAAGAAATACTTGGGGCAGAGAAACAGATGATGCAGGGCCAAATGCAGAATCTTGCCTGACTTCGTCCTAAAAGCAGCAAGGAGCCCAGTGTGAATCAGACATCATGAGCAAGGGAGATAATGGTGGTGTGGGTTGATGGTGAGGGCTGCAGTTCTCCTAGGGCTTTGTGGGTCATCATACAAATCTTAGATTTTAGTCTAAGTAAATTGGGAAAACGTTGGAGAGAACATTGGAGAATTTTCTGAGCAGAAAGTGACATGATCTGATTTATATTTTGAAAGGAGTCCTCTATTCTATATTAGGAGTACAAGGGCAGAAGCAGGGAGACCACCTGATAGTAGCTTAGACTAAGGTGGCAGCAGGGGAGAGGGCACGAAATGGTCAGGTATGGATGTGTTTGGTAGAGAAAGACAGTAAGATTTGTTAACAGACTGAATATAGAGTGTGAAAGAAAGAAATATGTCAGGGATGATTTGAGAGCCTGGGGCTCAATTGGCAAAAAGACGGCATTGTCATTACCATTTTCAAGAAGGATTGAGGGGAAAATATTGAGTCTGTTTTGGACATGTTAAGTTTCATATGCCTGATAGCCATCCAGGTAGAGATGGATTTTTGAATCTGGAGTTTAGGGGAAAGATCTAGACTAGAGACATAAATGTGGAGGTGATTAGCCAAGAGACTAGGTGTAATCATCAAGAGGTGAGTATAGACAGAAAAGAGATGTATCATTTCTCTAAATAGATGAGAGTGTTTTATTAGTCATGTCAATTCATATGCAGAAAAAGAACATAATGAAAAGGACTTACATTAAAGCAGGGATAATTTCCCTAAATATGAGAAAGTATTCCAACTGTTAGGGTAATATAATACTGGAGTGGATTGCAAGAGGTTCCATTTTTGGAGAGCTTTAAGAAAATGTTTGACAATTATATGTCTTGGATTTCTTAGACTAGTGGTGGCTGGGAAAGCCTTTCTTACCTCATCAGAGTGTGGCTGAAAGAGGAAAAACAGCATAGTTTATTATAATTAAATGTATACCCATAAATTTATACATACATATTCATGACCATCAAAAAATGAGTATATGCTCACCAGAGACTATTTGGAAGCCACTAAAAAAATGTAAAGAGATTTACCTGAACACTGTTAAAATCTAGTATATTTATTTTCAAACATTTTTCCTATGCATTTTGATAAAGTTGTAACTATGTTTTTAATGTGATAAATATAAGTTATTCTTTTTTAATTTCTTTTAAAATTCAAGTAAAAGTAATTTACTCAGTCGCTTTAATGAATATTTAATATGTACTTCAGTTCTAGAGTGCATCTAGTTAAAGCAAAGAAATGGAGAAAAAGAGCTCAAAGAATAAGAAAGAAGGGAAAGAGAAAAGAAAGAAGAGGAAGAAGAAAAAAGGGAGGAAAAAGAGGAGGAAGTGGAGAAAGAAGTGAGGGGAAACAGAAGAGTTGGGGGAGCATCAGTGGTGAGATGCCAGGGAGAGGGTTGAAAAGAAGGTTTTAGTAATTATGAGAGAGTTCCTGAACTAATCTCCATTCATCTTGCCCTACAACACCATAGCTATAAACAGGAGCAAAATGTGTTGTGTTACATTTCTGCCCTTTGAACTTCAGATTAGTGTGTTAGTCATGAGTTACAGACTTTACCTTTCTTTGGCATTAAAACAATTTAAAATACTTAAGTCAATAGGATAGCTGAAGTGGCCTGTGATTGGGTCAGCCTTCTCTGGTTGCAGAAGCTAAAGCTAGATCCCTATAGAAGAAGAGCCTGAAGGTTCTACCTCTGCCAGAGATTTTAATGTGCATGAAAAGCAAAAGGCAAACCAGTTGTTTATTCCATTTATTCCTGGTCTTGAATCTCTGATTTTATGTTTTCTTAATCACATTGGTGGTAAGTTAGCTGAATTCATTTGGAGTCATTAGTAAGTGAGGACAAAATCATTCCAATGTAAAAATTCTCTCAGGCACTAACAATTTTCCATGCACAGACTGTAGTTTTACCAAAATCAGCTTTTTAAAACATGGATGTGATTGTTTAAAAGTATTATACCATAGAAGATCGTTTCTCTTCACACACCCGAGATCCTATATTTCTCTCTTTCTCTACCACTAGCTAGTTTTGCAACCTTGGCTTGCTTCTTAGGGAAGCTCAAAATAGACTTAGCCCCTAAGTAAGCTCAAAGTGATGAGACTGTATTTTGCCAGCAGTGTACAAAAGGAATTTCTCAGTTCATATTCTCAAGATTTTATACTTGTCAAGAGAAATAACAATACAATGCAAGATTATTTATAATTATTTACCATGGGCCATCTCCATAAATGATTACAAGGATAAGTTTGTGAAAGCCTTACATCAGAGTGGGAAACCACAGGCTTGCAATGTCTGACCTTTCGTGTGATTTCATTCGGTGACTAGGATAATACCAGTCGGTTCACAGTTGATTTATTCAAGAAGATAAATCCCCTATTCTCCCAAACTCTGGCAGGCTCTGCTTTTATGGACTTTTCCTTCCCTTTCCTTCTCTTTCGTGTTCACTCTCCCTACTGCTGCCCCTGCTCATGTCTTCTTCTGTTTACTTCCTCACCTCCTTCCGTGAGTTGGGTCTCCACCCTTTCACTCTCTTTTTGCTCTCCTGTCTTCTCCTTGCATAATATGAAGTTAAAATATGGTTTCAAGCATTTCGTTGGTTTACAAGCTCTGTGTTACCACTTCCTTGCACCCTATTCTCCAGGACTCACCATTCTTTACAGTTGTCCTACCGCCTCTGTGCCTTTTTGCATACTTTTTGTCTGCTTGAAAACTCTCCACTCTCTATCAGAATCCTCCAACCAGTTCCCCTTTGTTCAGACGCACTTTTCCATGAAACTTTCTTCTCCTGATTCTTCTCTTCTGTCCTTTTCACCTCTTTGGGTGCACCCAAATGTATTCGCTTTCATGCTCCTCATCTCTCGCTTGCTCACACGAAACTTACTAGTAACTTTGAGAATTTACCAGATTATTTCATATAAAAGTATATTAAAGACAAAAGTTTATTTATATATTTATCTTCATAGCCTTTATTAACGGTGTTACCTTGCACATTAAAAGTGCTTCATAAATATTGAATTCACTTGCATTCTTAACTTAAATTCCAGGAAACTAGATCAAATTGCCTCTTAACTCCATGTGATAGTTCAAATTTTCCATAATTAGTGGCTTCTGACTTTAAAAGTGTTCCCATTTGTATGAGAAGTCTTCTTTAGTGAAGTCGTTGTCAGCCTACTCCCCACTGTAATATACGAATTACTTCATCTTTATTTTTAAAATAGTAAGTAATGTAAATTAATAAAGCATTGATACTTAGAAATATACCATAATTTTAGTATATAAGAAATTTAAATAAAAAATAATGTGTTTATTCAAGTAAGTGAAAAATTCAGAAACTTATGGAAAATTATAATGTCGATGGGGAAACCTGTGCTAAATTATTTTATTCTCGTAGACTTTAAGACCAGGAATTTAAAGTGTTGTTCTTCTTTATATCTATTATATATCAGCTCTTCCCCAACTTCCTTCTCATCACCTCCACTTTCCTTTCCTGCACCTCCCATCTCAGCTGGTAGGTTAGTACTTGGCATGGAGTAGTTACCCAGTAATTACTTTATTCAGTGTCCTTTATAATTGCCTACCATTATAAAGCTGCATGGAAAGGCAACCCACTGGCATAGTTATTTAAGACCTGAACAGAGAAAAAAGCTCAGTTCTAAGTTCTAAGTTGTCGCTATTTATACCAGACAATTTAAAACCCCCACTATTTGCTCTTCTTCTTTTTAAAATGATACTCTGTTTTGGCTTCTATACGACATCTGTATCTCTACTTAGTTCTTACCATCCACCAATTATATGCTGCCAACAGTACTACAGTTTGTTAGGAAGAGGAGCCTGAAAGTGGCAGAGGCAGACAGGGAAGGACTGCTAGAAACTGTAAGAGCAGAAGTTGTTTCTATCTTGAATCCTGCTGTGTTGCCTCTCACACAACCAGCACAATTCCTGGCACATAGTAAGTGCCTAAAAACATCTGTCAAGGGATTGCATTTATGAGATCAGTATTTGGGTTTATATTATAAATGACCAATTATAATCTATTTGCTTATATCTTTACCCTATGTATAAACACTAAATTTTCACCTTACAAACACTTTAGAACAATGTTCTCCTCTCTCTGATGACCCTCTTACTTATAAAAAATATACCCACTTTTTAACACCTGATGGGGAACAAAAGGGAAAATGATCCTAATAGCAAGAGGGCTTAAATAGAGGAGAATCAGCTAACCTCTGCTTTTACAGACCACAGTAACAATACATATTGCATACACAATCGTTGTATTATTTTAAATCCTGAATTAAAAAACCAGAAGACTTCAACTGTAGTCCAGAGAAGACTAGATTCTTTGTGTCTCTGTTCTCTCATCAAAATAATGATCACGATGAACTAGATCAGTACTTTGTATACTTGTTTTGGAAGTACAAATACTTTTGAGAATATGATGAAAGCTTTGAATCCATTTCCCAACATCTGGTACACAATTTCTCTTCACCAGTTTCCCTGAGGACCACATGCAAAAACTCCATGTCAAGATTGCTGGACTAGGCGATCTTAAGGGTTCCTTCTAGCCCTATTAACTCCAGAATGGAGTTGTTTTTGTCCCATACAACCCCACTTTGTAGCGTTGAGAAAGAAAATAGATTTTTTGCTTTCAATTATTAACACACACTATATGGTTTCCTCTCTACTTTTGCAGTTAGAATGCCTCCTAATGAGAACTTAAGCCAAATTAGCAGCTTCTGTAAGGACAACTGTCTATTCGTCATGCTGATTTCACAAATGTGTTGCTCTATTATTGCTTTAACTTGTTCTTTCTTTATATTTTGATTCCCAACTTGACTAAAAGGTCTTCAGATACAGAAACCATATGTGGTAACAAGCCTTTGGTTTGGCCTATAACAATCCCACCACTTGGTATTCACATCCTTGAGTAGTTCCTTCCCACATTTTACTGAATGGTCTGCATGACACATAAAATGAGGCAAAAGTGATGGTATGTCACACCACAGCTTCCACCTTGAAGGTGCCCTCTCTGGCGCTCTCTCTTTCTCTCCCTGTCCTTCATCACTCTATCTGAGGGAGGCCTGTTACCATGTCATGAGAGGCCCTCATAGTGAAGAGAATTTTCTGGCCAACAGGCTGCTATGAACTGAGGCCTGCCAACTACCCTGGGAAAGAGCTTGGAAGGAGAACCTTCAGTCCTAGTCAGGTTTTGAGAAGACTGCAGCCCCACCTGAAAGCTAAAGTCCTGACAGACTATAAGCTAGAACCACTCAGCTCAGCTGCTCTCAGATTCAGGACACTCTGACCCTGTGAAATAATAAATATTATAAGCTACTGAATTTTGGATTATTTGTTATGTAGCAATAGACAGCTAATACACCCCCCCCCTTGCTTAGTACTTTTGGTAACATTTTATAGTTGAAACCTATTCAAATAATCTGCTCTAGCACCCTTTGAAAACAAAACACAAAACAAAACAAAAACAGAACAGAACTGAGGCCCAGAATAGTTAAGTACTTGCCTAAGGTCATTCAGTTAATTCCTGGAAGGAATAGGATTAAAGCCCAGATCCCATAATACCTAATACAGTGTTATTTCCATGCCTCTTATTTTCTATGCAATCCAATTCTACTCTTAGGTGGTAAATAATATGTATTTATGTTTATACTTAAAGAGAACTGTTGGTATGATAAACTAAGACTAATAAATCATAGGTGAATTGTTCAAGCCTACTTTACCTGCCCTTTGTTTTCTCCTCTGGACAACCTAGGTTCATTCATAAACTATAGCAAAAAGTTAATAGCAAAAAGTAATGGATATTAATTAACATGAGCTAACTTTGCCATTTGTGAGTGGTTGTGGTAAGAAGCTTTGAGAGGAAAAGAGGCTAAATTTTCTAATAAAATAAATCTTCCAATTATTAATAAATATTAACCATCCAGGTCATTTTTGTGAATAATGAAACTGACTTTTTTATTAGTTACTATTTCTACATTCTTCTTTGTTAGCTCCTTATTACCTGTAGAATAAAGTTCATGTTCCATAAAATGTAAAATAAATTTGCAAGAAATGAGACTTCACTGCATTCTCATATCTCCTACTTTCTACCTTGAACCAATACTCCAGAAATACTAATTCCCATAATTCCCATACATACCTCCCTAAATATCACTCAGCTTTTCCTCATACATTTTCCAGGAAGAGATGCCCTTACTTGACTCCCTTCCCCATTCCCTGCCCTCTTCTCTAGACTGGATCACTCCCACTAGCTCTTGAAGATAAAGTTCAAACATCATGTCTTTCAAGAGTCTTGTTCAGCTTCCTCTAGGTTATGTCACCTCCCCTCCACTGTGGTCCCTCTCTGAACATATTTTTATCACATACTTACCATATTCTATTAAAATTGAGATTTTGGTGTTGGTTTCCCAAATAAGCTGAAATTTTTCAAATACTGGGTCTCTACATATACATCTATGTACCCACAGTACATAGCATAATAATATATGCTCAAATCAATATTGCAATAAATAGTATTCTAGTTGGGGCACCTAGGTGGCTCAGTGGGTTGAGCCTCTGCCTTCGGCTCAGGTCATGATCTCAGGGTCCTGGGATCGAGCCCCACATCAGGCTCTCTGCTTGGCGGGGAACCTGCTTCCCCCTCTCTCTGCCTGCCTCTCTGCCCACTTGTGATCTCTCTCTCTCTCTCTCTGTCAAATAAATAAAAACTAAACAAAAAGAAAATATGCAAGTGAAGTGAAAATGTAAAAAAAAGTTTAAATAAATAGTATTCTAGTTGCTGAAAAGAGCCACTGCAACTTTGAGAATAAAAACCTTCTAAAGTATTTTTAGGATATTGAAAAAACCAAAGGTGATTCAGATCACAAATAATGTATATGTTTAGTTTTCAAAGAGACAATATAATTTACACAAAAGCACAAAAAAATCTAAAAAAAATAGAATCCCGGATATACTGTCTTTGCACTAACTCATCATTTTTGTCCCTTTTTTTTTTTTTGCCTCTGTTTTTTTTAATTGGACAGGGTCCTAAAAGGATTAGAAATAAATTGAGAACATAATAATCATGGACAAAAGAAATAACCAATTTGCCAGTAAGCTATTTCTCTTTCAACCTATCCTTCAGAAGTGCTTCTTAGAACAAACTCTCTGCTGTTTCTTTTGTTTATTTTTGTGTTTCTTCTGTTTGGATTGCGTGGCCTTTTAGAGAGGGAAACTATCTGGCTGTATTCCTAACATTGTCTTATTTATTTTCTGAAATTAAATTGTATATATGTATGTATACTATAATAATTATGCATACACTAATGAACAGAAGTATAAATATTTTAGTAAATACCAGAAATGTGTTTAAAATGCAACCAAATTAATTTTTGCAGCATCTTTAGCAGTTAGTACACAAAATAAACTGAAGTTTCTAGGCCAACTCAGGGGAAGACAGATGGAGATGTTTTGTACAAGGAACGTTGGAGTAGAGTTTTTATTTAATAATGAGGAAATAATGCCAAGTACTCATTAGGTCATATTACAGAGAAGAAAATTTCAGCTGTTTATAGTTCTTCATATGCAAATTATCCCACTGCATGGTTCAAATTCATGTGTGATGTTTTAATAACACCAGTGACAGTATTGTGATCATGTGGTGATAACTGAAACTATGCTTTGGAGTTGCCCCATCTGCAAAATGAACATAACTCTGCCAATTTTAAAAGTGCTGTGTGAAGATTAAATGAGGTAATATACAGAAAGTGTTTAGCACAGTGCCAGGCACATGGTAACGTCTTGGTAAGTTTACCTCTTTCATTAAAGGAGAGAAAATGTTACTTAAAAAGCCTCAGTTTTGCCCCTTTAAAATCTCTTAGTAACTTGTGTTGGCTCTAAGGACACTGAAACATTTAAATCAGTATTCTGAACATGACCTTTTTACTCTTTAAGATTTAATGATGTTAGTCACACAGTGAACTCACCAGGCTTACTATTTAATACCTGCTCTCTGTGAGTTAACGGACTACCCAAGAATTTCCAGAAAACAATCCAATCCTTACACATAGAGAATTTTGTTATGATCATTTCAATCATCAGCTAATCTTTTAACACCAATCTTTCTTAATTAAAATGAATAACACCTAAATAGTTCAATATATAATTTTAAAACTAGAAGTTGTACATTAGCAAGCTTATCAGGCTGACCAATTTCCTGAAAGTCTTTTCCCTTCTTTCTGTGAAATGGACTAATAGTATAAGTACAAGCTTACAGCAAGAGGTATTCTGAGAATTAATTAGAAAGTGATGAAGTGTTCTGCCCCAATTTCAATATTGACATACATATTTTAAAAGAATTAACATCATTTTAGTGATCTACTTATGTTTAGTTACTCAACGAAAATGTTCCTGGTTGTACATTGTACAATTTTATACAGGATAAATTAGAAGATTCGTGATAATAACAAACAAAATTTATTTCTACACAGTACAGTAATTTTAGTAGTAATATTAATGTAAATACCTGATTGACTATGAAATAATACTTTAAAACATCATGAATTTTAGGTCTGAGTACAACTTAATCACAATGATATATAGATTTATGCTCATCTTCCTCAGGGATGAATTATTATTCAATGTCTGATCAACTTTAAGCCAGTTAAGAGAAAATTTCCAGACCAAATTTGGCCAGAATCTTTTCAAAGTCGACAGCACCTTCTTATGTCTAGTAAATATCTGACGTTATTTTGTGATGCATTATTTGGACAGGGAGTTGACCACAATTTCTCAGAAACAGAGACACTCTGATTGGCCTATCTAAGTGGGAAAATACCTTGCTTCATTACCTACTTCGTGATTTGATGGAAATAAAAGTATGCACAGCTACTTGACTGCTGAGTGCACTACTTATATAATTGTAGCAATGGATGCAGCTCTAATGGTCATGAAAGTTAGCTTATCGTAAAGAATGTGGCAGATAAGCTCCATAATTTTGTCCTTAGAAGCCAAACATATGCCTCAAAACTGTTGTTTCTCTCACTTTATAGAAACTGTTATGGGAAAAAATATCATCCATAATGATAACGTAGCATTTATAATGAATATTTATGGACACTTGACTTAACAGGTTACAATTATGATCAAAGATTGGAAAACCACTAAAAAGAAAAAGTATGCAGCTCCCCAGAAAAACAATATTACTCCAATTAGCAGGACTTCAATTACACCTTCAAAAAAGTTGGGCGCCTGGGTGGCTCAGTGGGTTAAAGCCTCTGCCTTCAGCTCAGGTCATGATCTCGGGGTCCTGGGATCGGGTCCCACATTGGGCTCTCTGCTCAGCAGGGAGCCTGCTTCCCCCTCTGCCTGCCTCTCTGCCTATTTGTGATCTCTCTCTGTCAAATAAATAAATAAAATCTTATTTAAAAAGAAGTTACCCTCTAAAGAAAAAAAAATTACCCTTAAAAACTACCCTTTAAAATAAATAAAAGTCATTTTTAGTAAACAGAGCAAAGTCTATCAACTGATAAAAGGCAAATGTTCTCATATTTTTAATAGAAAAAAGGTTACTTTAGTGAACTTAACATTGATACCTGGCAAGATATTAAGTCACTTCCCATTTCCCAGCCTTGCAATACTGTCTTACTACCAGACATCTCCAAACGTATCTCCTCTGAAGGTAATATATTTGTCCTCTCCCTTTCATACTGCTCATCCTTCAGGTCATTTTCTCCCAGAAAAAAACCTGCATGCCCATTTCCTGGAGTTGAGTTGGGCAACCCCCAATTGCTCTGAACTTACCCCTTCTGACTTGTAGTTCACCCTCCACGCCCAACTAAACCATTAATTCTCTAAAAATATGGACTGTGGAATTGCTTACTATCGTAACCCAAGTCTGGGATAGGAGAGGTGTCAATGAATATTTGTTGAATTAATAAAAGAGTGGAAAAAAAAGAAGTCATCCATCTTTCAAAGTTTTGTAAGATGTCTTCATTATTCATGCAAACAAGGGAGGAAACTGTCCACTGCCTACAAGTGATCTCCCCATGAAAGATGCTACAGTATGGACCAGACCAACCAGGCTCTTATCAGAAGTGCAGTTGGAGACATTATAAAACACCAAGATTATCCAAGGATCAGGTGACTGGCACTAAAACAAACTGAGAGTGTATTCACCAACTTCTTACTTCTCCCCAGCTCTCTCTCTCTGTATACATACATATGTCCTCTCCACACTTTGACACCAGTCACTAAGACCAGGATCAGTCCCATATGTGTTACTAATAAGTAAGCAGATTCCCTACCAAAAAATTATCAGCCCACTGCTTGGTTTTACTAGCATAGCTCATTTAATTCTTAAAGACTTTTCCTCTCTCTATCTCCTTTTAATGCAGTATAGTATACTGCAATTAAACCAATATCAACAAATTGTCATTTTTCTCTGCATGTAGTTTTTGATGTGCAAGAATTAGGTGACAGATGAAAACAAGGATGGGTGTTGAGGAGGCCATAACTTTTCCAGGACTGGTCTTCACCATGCCATGTCAGTCATCCTTCTAGTATCACCCCTGCTACATGTGCCTGCTTAGATCATTGGCCTCTACAATTAAACTTTTCCACCAGTCCCTTGAAATTACCCAGGAAAATTAAATCAAATAGGTTCCAGAGGC
The DNA here is from genome assembly GCF_010015895.1 of Lontra canadensis. Taxonomy (NCBI): domain Eukaryota; kingdom Metazoa; phylum Chordata; class Mammalia; order Carnivora; family Mustelidae; genus Lontra; species Lontra canadensis. The sequence continues at coordinate 11,999,453 of NW_022631006.1, forward strand.
CAATAGTGTATTTTAAAGATAGAGAATAAGAGAAAAGAAGGAAAAGATATGTACTTCTCTTTTATTTCAGTGAACTTTTAATTCTTGTCTCCATTAAATTTTCATGATAATTTAGTAATCTATTTCTTATCCATAACTAATTTTAGATGTAAAAGCTTAAGGGAGAAATATATTGAATGACTGTCAATCCTTCTCCCTTGCATTGGGCTAAGTGCTCTTCCTCTACCATTGGAAGACAAAAGGAAGAATAAGACATGATGCTTATCTTTCCATAACTTACATTTTTTTAGTAGCATTGCCAAATGCAAACTGAAAGAATCCAAAACAGAGCAAAAGTGCTATGTATGGCTGGAAAAGGCAATTCTATTGAAATTAATTCATTAAATTTGCAGTTCTCCCTTCAATTTATGCTAAATTTCAAATTTCTAAATAGTTTTTGACCAGTAAATAAAACTTGTTTTTTATTGATAGAATTAAAATAACTGCAAACTTTTGCTCAAACTACTTTTTTGAAAACTAAATGTTGATTGTTTTTAGGTACATAACTTAAGAATTCTTCAATCATGTTGTAATCCTAAAACATATTTAGGCTAATGCATAGGAAAAGATTTTGGTCAGTTTCTAGGTTGCCTAAATAATAGATATTGGACATCATTTCAGATTAGGGGGATGGTCCTTTAAAGCTGCTCGAAACTCAGAAAAGAGCTTCAAGCTAGGCTTAAATCTCATTGCAAATCTCTGGATTTCAGCCCAGCATGCATGTATACCCAAAATACTACCCTAATTGTCCAAAATCACATTGAGGCTCCTGACTCTGGCACAGATTCTTGGTTCAAGGTCATTCTTAAAATATTACTTCAGGTCCATTTTATAGCCTTTTTATTTGAAACCAAAAAATTAGGGGGAAATTTGGTTTAGTTCTTTATTGCACCAGAGAGAGATCCCTAGGCAATAGCTCTTCAATTGCAATCTTTTTTTAAAAAAAGATTTACTTATTTATTTTAGAGAAAAGGGAGAGGGACAAAGGGGGCGGGAGAGAGAGAATCTCAAGCATGGTGCTTGATCTCACGACCCTGAGATCATGACCTGAGCCTAAACCAAGTGTCAGCTGTTCAACCAACTGAGCCACCCAGGCTGAAATTACAATTTAATGAAATGTAAGTGTTTTACCCAAACTAGAGAGAGAGAGTTGTGGGGCAGGAGCAGTGTACTCTGTTGTCAACTAAATTTGGGAAGCCATACATAATCTCCTAGAGTTTTGCAATTTATATTAGTATGAATTAGGCTCAGAGATTTCCTACTGTGAAAACTTGTTCACTTTTATTCAACCTAATATTTCCCAATCAGCCACAGAAACTGTGCTGTAGGAAACACCATTAATATCTCAAGGGAGACCAGTGTCCTAAGAAACAAGGTTTAGAATTGCTGCCTTAAGTAAAATCTGCATGCTGAGTTGATTCTGAATTTGTTCCAAAAGCATTTTCTCAATATTATCTACAATTACATCTAAAGTTCAAATAGGCAGATAAATGGAAAATATTACATGGTAATTTTAACATGGTTAAGTGTGGTATTTATGCATATTGAAATATACCTCATTTGTCCTGTCTTATATTAACCATAAAAAATAAACTGAGTTTGTATATAGTCCTGATAAATAAACAAAGATCATTGCAATTTTAGGCATGAGTTTAACTAATAGATTCAAGCTTCCTATTTGAGTATCATCTGCAATGATCTATTATTATTTCAACCCCCCTGTACACTATTTAGTTGGGCTTTGTTTTGATCTCAGAAGTTCTCCCACTGTTATTAATCTATTGCATTCCATTGCCCTTATTCTTCAAGTGCATCAAAACAGTTAATAGAGCCCTATTTTATGAGGATCCTTTGTGTTTAAATCCACCCTAAACTTAAAATGCAAAATCTGGGGTGCCTGACTGGCTTGGTTGGTAGAGAGTGCTACTCTTGATCTCAGGGTTGTTAGTTGGAGCCCCAAATTGGTGTAGAGATTACTTAAAAATCTCTAAAACAAATAAAATGCAAAATCCATTTATTTTTATATAAAGTCCTTTTCCCCCTTTCCTCTCTGGGCTATTTCTTCTCCTGTTTACAAAGATGTTGCCATCCTATTTATTCTCAGAAGGACACTAGCTAATGGCTCTAGCAAGTACTCATGCCCACTCTAGTAGAAGTGATTACATTCTTCTGCAGGGAAGTTGACTGGAACAGAGAACTTCCAGAGCCAGTTCTCTCCCAATATACATCAAACCAAAAGGTCTGAGAATGACATTATCTGCCTAAAAGGCAAATTTTACCTGGACGTGGATATTAGGTAATTCTCTTTTCTGCTTCCCAACCCTAAATCCTTTGTCTTTATATATTACTACACAAAGCCTTTTGCACAACTAAGGTAAATAGGTAAATTTGCTTTGTTAGCAAATTTAGGTATGACTTCTCTACCTAAGTCAGGTGCAGATATAATCTCAAATATAGTAGATGTGAATCTTGGTCAAGAAATAGTTACGTGTTCAGTGACTCTTTAATTTAGCTTTCTGAACCATGTGAAAGGCAGAGGATTTTCATTTTCCAACCTATTTTGTATATAGGAAGACTGGATATGAACCTGGAGTACATTATGCTAAGTGAAATAATCCAGACACAGATGGACAAATACTACATAATGCCACTTACAGGAGGAATCTAAAATAGTCAAACTCTTAGAAGCAGAGAGTAGAATGGTGTCGGCCAGGGGCTGGAGGGAAGGGGGAGATAGGGAGGTATTTGTTAAAGGGTACTAAATTTCAACTATGCAAGGTGAATATGTCCTAGAGATATACTGTGCAGTGTAGTGCCTATAGTCTATACTGTTACATGGTATATTTAAATATTTGCTAAAAGGATGGATCTTATGTTAAATGTTCTTATCACAAAATAATCATAATAAATTAAAAGACTGGAGGGAACTTTTGGAAGTGGTGGATATATTTATGGCATAGATTGTGGTGGTAGTTTCACAGATGTAGAAATTAGTCAATTTGTATACATTAAATAAGTACAGATTTTTGTATGTCAACATACCTCAGTAAAGTTTTTTTTTAAAGAAAGATTGGATATGGTTCAGGAAAGGAAGGAATTCATATGGAAGCTTACTTCATTTAATGAGTTATTTTTTCTCCATATTACTTAGATATGCACAATTCCTGCCTTTTCTTCTGTGTGCCATATGTGAAATTAAAATATAGAAAAGTATTGTATTCCACTAGTGATGAAAAAGAAGTTACTGTGCTACCAAAAGTTTTTGATACAGAGAAGGAAAGCTAGGATCCTGAGAAAAGAAAGAAAGCTTTGCTTTAATCCCAAATTTACAAAGAAAACCAACCTCTAGCTTCATATCATTTTCACTATTCTGGATAGACTCTAGGCTTGTGGTTTTTTTCCCACTGGGTTTTCTAGACTTGAGGTTATCTCTTTAAATCACTGCCTTAAACTCTGTGGGGTGGCCATAGGAAATGAGACCCTAATTTGGGGGCATCTGGGATCATAGTTATAAGTGGCTCATTTAAGTGCCAAGTAAGCTGGCATTGATGTCTATATTCCACATCCCTTGCTGTAGCACCACTTGAAATTGTCAGAAGAGATTCAGACCTGCCTGTCATTGTGAGACTGTGGTACAAGACCTATTCTTCCCTGCAATGAATTCATTGCATAGCCTTCTCACATAGTAGTTACAGGGCTATCATCAAATGCATTTCCAGACCAGTTCCAAATGTTGGAGCCACTGAGATTTGTCGGAGGGACCCAGAAGAACTTGATCAATGCATAATTCAGAGAGTCATTCCTGATAAGCCTATTTTGAAATCCTCATATAAGTTAACTGTGGAGCCATCGAAGGGCTCTAAAACATTCCTGGGACCTGAGGGCATCCAGGTTGAAATAGAACCCTTGGTCCCATTAAATAGTTGTTTTTAACCTTATCTGCACAGTAAAATCACTGGAAAGCATTAACAAATATTGATGCCTGAGTCTTCCCCCACCTTCTCAGGATTCTGATTTAACAGTTGTCTCCCAATAATCTAATGTGATCCTCTAACATGATCCAGTGGTTCTCAGTTTTGGCAGCATGTCAGAATTATCTGGGGAGCTTTTTAAATTCCTGGTGCCCAGGCTGCACCCCGTATCAATTTAATGAGAGTCTTTGTGGGTGGGACCTGGCGTCAGTATTTTTTTTAAAGTTCCCTAGCTGATTACAGTATTTAGCCAAAGCTGAGCGATAGGAAAACCTGGAAAAGGGAACGTGGCTGACTGAAAGCTGGCTTCTCATGTTCTCTCCAATTCACTTGGGTCTCTGAATGCTCTAGAACTGTAGGCTAAAGAGCTGTAACACAGCTGAGTTGAAAGGGAAAATACATGTAGATGCTCTGGCTTGGTACCAAAAAGAAAATGATGGTCAGTTCAAATGAAGGATTTACAAAATAAAGAAGAGATGCACCTGTGGCAATAAATTATGTGTACTTTGTCAACAGTTCTACAGGATTGCATTTTGTCAGTAATGCAGGATTTTGGTTCAGTTCCATAGATATGTTTCTCATTGTTCTTTTTTTAAGTTGGGGTTGCCCTGATTTTCTTATTTTTGTTTTGATAATGTGAATTATTTTTCTTTTGTTTAACCTGCTAAGAACTGTTCAGAGCATAAGCAAGTTTACCATCTCCATATTTAGAGGTGGTGTGTATATTTGCTAACTACTAGCAGAGATTATAGCTGAGTAGGATCTTATCCAAAGAATTGTTGACAGTTGGGTTGCTGAAGATTTTGTGGCCAAAGTCAAATCCCACAACACTGTGTTTATTTGCTTTTTGCCAATTGTTAGGCCATATCCCGTCACAGTCTAACAATCCAAAAGAGAATATTGCCAAATCATTGGCTGGTTTTCAGAATGGCTAACCCTTTTTTTGCTATGGAACTTACAATGCTTAATTCTAATCAGTGAGGCATGCTTTTGCTTGAGTCAGTGGCCTATCACAATTAAGGATTTATTCTTAAAAGAAATGAATGATATTGACCATGGTTGGGAATAACAAAACCAATTTAGTAATTGGATCCAAAAGCAAGAAAATGGTCTTGAAGGACTGAGTTCTTTGTCCCACATCTGTCTCTCAGGCCAGTTGTCAGTTGCCCAGTACACTGCTGCCATCTCTCACTTGGCACCTCAATTCCCAGCTTAAACAGCAGTGTTATTTCTGTCAGGTGTAGGGTGATTTTCTCTGTCTGTTGATGGAATGCCGGGTCCAAAAATTGTCTAAATTCACCCTCTCACCCTTCGCCAAGGGGGGAGTTCTGACGACAACAGGGAAAGTATTGACCATCCATTACCAATCCCTTTATGATGTTATTAATGCTCTCCTTTTGCAGGATATGAATATTTCTTTCATTTTAGGAGTGCATGTAATGCTTTTATTACCCTTATTATTAGTTCAGGTTAGGTTCCAGTTTTGTCACTTGTAAACCTACTAGAAGGCTAAATGTGGAACCACCAGAGAGAACAGGCTTTCTTACCTCCCGGGTGAGAAGGGTAAGCAATCTGAGGACCAGTTCTCCAGTAACAGCTTCTCTCTCCAGTGTCGGCAGTGTGGTCTAGCATCTCCTGGCCTCTCATGAATTCCTACGTTTACATACCTGGGTCTTACTTAATGTCTATTAGTACAAGTCTTATTTTTGTTGGGTTCCTTGGCATGCTTTTTCCTGCAATTTACTCATTCTAATCTAAATTTAAAATATTTCACAAGACAACACTATAATTAAGACTAAAGTTAGGTCCTCACAACTCAGGATAGCTTAAGTAATTTTTTTAGTTCCCTAAAGATACGAGACATGAGCTATCATATCCACCTCCCTGCCACAACGCTTCTCTTCCTCTAGGCCCTCCATCAACCTGTCCCAGCCCAATCTTCTGGAAACAGAATTGTATACCCAGATTTATTACCTCTTCTACTCACTCCAGCCCATTAGCTTAGCAATATCTTGGAAGTCACATTTTTTATGAAGAATTTATCCTTCTCCTAGTAAAGTAAGCAGTCCTTCAAAACCTATTCATTTCATCAGGTAACTTTCCCCTTCATTCAAAGCAAAGCCATGAGAATGGAGTAGGGACCTTCTCATGGTAATGCAGAGAACAACTATGTCTCACACAAGCTGACATCTAGCTTTTCATGCAAAATTTTACCATCTAAGATATTTAAATCTATACCATCTTAAAAGACCTCTAAAGAAGGGTGTTCAAAAACCACTGAACATATTTAAGGCATCGGAATACTGAAAATGAAATGCAAGAGTTTGATTCAGATCTATCACACTTTCTGAACTCTGCTGCATTTCACTTTAGTAGACAATCCAATTACCTTTACTCTCATTTTAAATAGGAAGGAAACATCTTTTGTTCATTTGTTCATTCATTCAGTTAATGATTGAAGAATGTACATAGTCTTCATATTTGTAATTTCAAGTTTTTGTTCTTCTTTGGCTTCTTAAACAAATTTTGTTGAGCACTTTCTTTGTACCTGGATATAGTAGCTTCAACTTTATATGTGTCAATTTGCACATTTTATGTATGGGGCATTCACACTTAAAATTAGTAAGGCTTTCCCAGAAATAATAGGAAACGACTACCAGAATTCTCTTCTAATAAGTTATTCTCCATTTATTTTTCAATGAAGTGTTTCCTTTTGTATCTTAGGATTTCCTAATAGACAACGGTGAATCAGCTTCTTTTCAAGTATGCTGAAGGTTGAGTGGCTCCTTCTTTAATAGGATAACAATACAACCTGCCAAGAGTTTTAGGGTTTACTTAAAGCATCCCATTAAAGGTTTCTCTTTCCAGGAGAATTCACCATATCAAGAAAGTATACTTCTATATGCAGCCTATGAAAAGCTTATAGAAGTGAAGACTATTTATATGATATATATCCTGACTCTAAGTACCTTGGTATTGTGACATTCTAATTAATGATACAGAATGAACTTATTTCTTTCTCTCTCTCTTTCATTTTTACTGTAGAATTAGAGTAGAGGAGGAGTGGTATACCCAATCGGCTTTATGGTTACTCAAGGTTAACACTAAATTGTGTTTCAAACTATAAAATAAGTTTGGCATTTTGTGTATGTTTACAAACACCTGGGTTTCATGGTTTCAAGAAATTTTAACACAAAATAAAACACATATGTGAATGTGTCATAATTGTGGATATTTTTCATCCCAAATAATTATGCATACTGTTCATTTTCACTGGATTTTATATCTAATTTTTCACTTTCCATTACTTGACTAAAGCATTCAAAAGGAATTAGCTGGTATACAGAAGAATTCTACAGTGTTTAGGTTTGATAACGATATTGCTACGATTTCGAATTAGTTCTGACAGCTCATCTTATCCTTGAGATAATATTCACCTATATCATTCAGAGTATGTGGTAATTATATAATGAGTACTTAGATTTATTCACATTTATGTGATATATTCTATGGCTTAGAATAGAATAGACCATAAGAACTAGAAGGTATATTGGAGATCATCTGCACATATCCCATATCTTAGAGATGAAAAAACTGAGACTTGGAAAGAATTAAATATTTTTCCAGAATTATTCACAGGCAGATTATATGTATGCATCATAACTTCCACCTGGGCTCTGTCTCCTCTACCAGGTTCCATTATCCATAAGTCTCAATTTTTAAAAAATTGATTATATTCCAAATTCTGTTGCTCACATTAAAGTGATTATTCACAGAACCTTCCTCCAAATGGTTATTTCTTTACCTAAACCTAAGCATAATCAGAACAATATTCTATGACTAACATGATAATTTTATTAATAACTGTAATGATTAAAGAATTGCTGTTAATGATCCATTAAAATGGCCTTAGCATTCTATATCGATTATAGTTACAAAGAAGATCCTCTTGTTTTCATATTGGAAACATAATTCCCCAGATTCCCACTTATTGGTTCATTAATTAAGAAGCCTAAAAAGCATTCATTAAACAAGCAATTGAAGTTTCAAGTACTCACTGCAAGCAAAACGTACTATAAGTACTTAAGCAAATATTTACACCATCAACCCCATGCATTCTTTTTCAGTTGACTTGAACATACATAATATTATAAGATGAAATAATAATAACATTGTTCAAATGCTAGTAATATAAACAAAATCTATTTTCATTCGGGGATTTTAAATTCTTACTATACATGTTGAATATTTTACCCCATTAAATTTAAAACTATTAAAACTGTTTATTAATCATAACTGCTAAATGATAAGTCCAACCCTGATATTTTAACATGAAAAAAAACTGGGTTTTGGAAAAAATGTAATACACTAACAGAAAATCATGGACATCTCTTCTAACTCACTTTTATTTCCTCCTTCACATTTACAATTCTCTTAAGATAACATAGAACTATGGCATAGAAGATTCAAGAAAATGTTAGGAGGAACCTATTTTTTTTTCTTTTTTTTTTTTGCTCAGGTGAATAAACAATCTAATACAAACTCATTGTGGTGCAAACAGATGAGGATACCACAGATTCCCTTCTATTTTATAACTGTACACAATTGCACAAGTTGCTAAATTCATTTTTGAGCACAGATTATTTCCCACTACAGAAATATTGTTTCAAAGAAAATCAAATTACTTTTTAAAATAAAATTTCTTTTCCTCAAACTGGTAAGTAGCTTTTGGTGAGCATTTACTGAGTACTCATTTACTGAGCATTTAATGAGAACTCTCTTTAAGAGTTCCTAATGAATTTTGATAGAAGACAGTGAGTCACATTTCAGTGTGAATAATATCATTTACATTTTGCTTAGTTTATAAGCATTTTGAGTTTAGGACATAGGGATTATATTTTCAAATTGGTTTGGGTTATCAGTTACAATTATAATATTAGTAAATTTGACCTGTTGCAGAAGATGATTTTGGAAACATAGTTCAATGATCCCAATTGAGAGAAATTTAAAAATGATAGTTAATTTAAAAAAAAAAAGGAAACTAAGAAAGCCTGTCAATTGAAAAATGATTCTTTCACAGATTAAGGTTCCTACACAGTGCTATAAATTAAGGACATTACTTACTGTAACTGTTCTTCATCTCTTGGGTTCCTTTGACCTTGCCTCGTTTATCAATCCTCAGATACCACTGTGTTCGACAGAAGAGTCTTCTCACTCTTATATCCCCTCCTTCCATGTAATCATAACTTCTTGTATGTCGCTCAGGGCTGGAACAGTTCACATTTGTAGCCATTTGCTCTGGAGTCATGTCATTGCAAGCTAAAGATATAGTGCCCACTAGACAGATAATGTGAAAGCATGATCTGTAGAGCAAAGTTGGCAGGATCCATGTCAGTATCCATTTGCGCATTATAGTGTAGTGCTCCGGGTGTTCATGAATAACATAATGAAAATTAAATCTTGAGTTGATTGTTGCTCCTAGGTCATTGACCTCTTCCTATCTGTGAATTGTAGATTGATTTAAGAAAGAGTAGTTGTTTTTTTTCCAAATTGTTATCCTTATCGTTTTAGTTCCTGATAACAACACAGGATTCCTCCTAAAATAACTCTCTGTTGGTATTTCCTTATAAAAACAGGTTGTAATAAGCTCAGTTGCTGCGACACTGTTTACTACTTGACTTCTGTTTGCAATAAGAAATTAAGAATAGGGAAAGGAGGGGAGGGGAGGATGAAAAATTATATGTATAAATCTTAGTAGGTAAATAGTAGTATAACATGCAGTGCAGTTTGTACTGTGAAGGCACATTTAAAACAGCTTTCACAGAAGATGCCAACATCTTCATTTCTCTCTATGTAGATTTATAAAAGTTATGCATTACTAGAGACAAATCAGAATATGATTGTACCATTTATTCCGATTGCTATTTGGTAAGAAACATCCTGCAGTTAGAGCTACTGATTTAAATTAAGTCCTAAAATCACTATTAACAAAGTATAAATGCTTTCCCTAGATTCGTTTATTGTATGCTTTTATGTTTCTGGTTAATCAATTATATTCTCCTGAACTACCCACATTTCTCAAGTTAAATGCCAGTATTGTCTGGAAAACGTCAACCTAATCTTTATATAAGTTCTACAGCATAATTACTATAGATAATTACGTGGCTCAAAAGTTTGGTAACTTTACTTTTCCCCTCAGCACTAAAACCAGAGAAAGAGGTAAACTACTAGAAAATCATTCAGTATTATTTTTAAAGACAAATAACAGTAACTTACTTGTTCTGTTGATAACAGCTGGATACACAAGAATTCCATGTCTGTTGTCTGCCTTGTGCAACTTGAGCCTCTCTACTGTAGCTACAAACTATTTCTCAGCTGAGAAATTCTCCAGCAGAATCATAATTGTTTCCATAAATCAACAGGCAAGAGGATTTTCTCTCTGTGTGAGCGCGTGTATGCTTGTGTGTGTGTGTGTGGAGCCTTTTTATTCAGGGCTTTTCGATAAATACCTTTGCTGACCTCATTGGAAGCAATTAAAACTTAACCAGTGAGCTGTTAGTTGAATACAACAGCGAGAATAAAGGAGGCTTATATAGTATTCATTCGATGGTCATGAGAGGGAGCTATGAACATGGTTTATGCCTAAACCTACCAGTGGGTACCTACTTTGTAGAAACAGATCTCTGATTCTGAAGCAGTTAAAAGGGCAAAGGGAATTTTTTGCACCATCTTCACAACAAAAGCATTATATATAAGTTGAAAAATATTCCTTTGAATGTATATAAAAGGGATTTTTGCTGATTAGAAAACCTTTTCAATAGCTTTACGATACGTGTATTTCTACTGTTCTTTGCACTCAGAATTTTAGAACAAAACTAGCCTGTGTCAATTAACTCACATCTTAGTGTTCTAAAGCACTATGTGGCCGAGTTAAGTGCATATCTTTTCACACAGAGGTATTTTACCATGGTATATGAGTATAATTTTTAGATTTTATATTCCTAGGCTGAAAATAAGAGGACCTAGTTTCTTATTTGAATTGAGCCACTATTTACCAGTATGACTTTGGGCAAGTCACTTGGCATTTCTGAGTCTCAGCTAATATATTTGTAAAATTAGTGCATTAGTCTAAATGATTCTATGGTTCCTTGTAGTTTTAAAACTCTGTGAATTTGACTTGTACTAACTACCAATATAAGAAAGAGGATGCATCCTTTTAAAAATTATAATCCTTAAAAATTAAAAATAAAGAAAATAGTTTTACACTGTTTATCAGTGTTTGACTCTTGTCTCTATAAGAACATTAGCACAATAAATAAACGTTTATCAAAGGATGGAGTTATAAGATCTGTAGTTAATGTAAATAAGAGAAAGCTATTGTACTTTCCAACATGAGGTACTCTCTCCTTTACTTCCTATTCTGACATACATATAGTGTTCTAGTGTTTTGTTAACTATTTGCTGCAAAATAATTGCATTGTTTAGGAATGTATATTGAAATTCTCTTTCCCATGTTAATACCCCCAAAACACACACACACACACACACACACACACACACACACACACACTTGAAATGCACTATTTTACCACCAGGTGGTGCATGTAGACCAAATAGAAAAAGGAAATTAAGTCCTTCCAATCCAGTTCATAGTGTGATTTCTGTGCTTTTGGGGAACAGAATCAAGAGCATGGAAAAGGCTAAATGTACCCAGTTACTCTTTAGGCACCGGATATTGAAATTTATAAGTTTACTAGAGCAGAGGAGGATGGGCCCTTCTCTAATTGCATCCGTTGAATAGGTCACCGTAAAATAATCTATCATGTAGGCCAAAGAGAAGGCAAAGAATGATGCTACTGTGTTCTGAATCATAGTCCCATATGCAACAATAAGGAGCAATGTCAGAACTCCTAGAACTTGGATATTGCTTCTAAAGAAGTGAAAATTATTAACAGTCAGTCCACAGGTAAAGAATCCATTTGTTCCACACCGAGCCTATACATTTTAAACCAAGAAGTCAATAGATTAAAAGTCAAAATTTGCTAATTAAATGTTCAAAACTTAAATAAAAGAAATAGATAGTTTGTTGATAAAGACTGCTAGTCCCTCCTTAAAATTTGTTCTATAGGGTTAACTGTAAAATTGGAAACAAAGCACAAAATTGTGATCTATTTATTTTAGGTTCATTAGATGCCTTTGCACTCTGTGATTTGAAAATATAATCCCCATAATATTAATGAGTGGCTTAATCTCAATGAGGTAACTCTATTTAAATCTTTTGATTAGTGGAATGCCTGGGTGGCTCAGTCAGTTAAGCAGCTCTCCGGCTCAGGTCATGATCCCAGAGTTCTGGGACCAAGTGCCACTTCACACTCCTTGCTCAGTAGGGAGCCTGCTTCTCCCTCTGCCCCTCCCCCTATTCATGCTCACAGGCACACTCTCTCTTTCTCTCTGTCTCCCTGCAAATAAATAAAATCTTCTAAAGAAAAATTCTAAATAAATAATCTTTTGATTATCAGTTTTCCTAATGGAAAATAATTAACTCAAGATAGGCCTATAACCTGCTTCAATAACACCACAGCTGTAATGAAAACCTCACTTATGCCCTTATTATATGTATACTTTAAGAGGTATTCTCCAAAAACCAAGAGGAACTTCAGGTATCTCTAGAGGGGTTAATACTCTGGGGTTGTTGTTGTTGTTGTTGTTGTTGTTGTTTTAGATTTTATTTATTTATTTGACAGAGAGAGACACAGTAAGAGAGGGAACACAAGCAGGGGGAGTGGGAGAGGGAGAAGCAGGCTTCTCACAGAGCAGGGAGCCCTATGCAGGGTTCAATCCCAGGACCCTGGAATCATGACCTGAGCTGAAGGCAGATGCTTAACCTAGGTGCCCCTACACTCTTCATTTTTTTAAAAAAATTTATGTTATTTAAAGTCAATTAATTAAAATATAATGAATGTATTATTAGTTTCAGAGGTGGAGTTCAGTGATTCATCAGTTGCATATAATACCCATTACATCATGTGACCTCCTTAATGCCCATCACCCAGTTACTACATCCCCCACCACTCCCCTCCAGCAACCCTCAACTTCCTTCCTATAGGTAACAGTCTCTTATGGTTTGACTCCCTCTCTGATCTCATTTTATTTTTCCCTCCCTTCCCCTATGATCCTCTGTTTTTCTTATTAAATTCTATAGATGAGTGACATCAGATGATAATTGTCTTTCTGTGATTGGCTTATTTTTCTTAGCCTTTAGATCCATCCACATCATTGCATATGGTAACATTTCATTTTTGATGGCTGAGTAATATTTAATTATATATAGATACCACATCTTCTTTATCCACTCATCTGTCAATGGGCATCTGGGCTCTTTCCATAGTTTGCTATTTGTGGACATTGCTGCTATAAACATTAGGGTGCAATTGCCCCTTTGGATCACCATGTTTGTATCCTTTGAGTAAATACTTACTAGTGCAATTGCTGGGTCATAGGGTAGCTCTATTTTTAACTTTTTGAGGAAACTCTATACTGTTTTCCAAAATGGATGTACCAGCTTGCATTCTCACCAGCAGTGTAAGAAGGATCCCCATTCACATGCTCACCGACATTTGTTGTTTCCTGACTTGTTGATTTTAACCATGCTGACTGGTATGAGGTGGTATCTCGTTGTGGTTTTGATTTGTATTTCCCTAATGCTGAGTGATGCTGAGCACTTTTTCATGTGTCTACTGGCCATTAGTATGACTTCTTTGCAGAAATGTCTGTTCATGTCTTCTGCCCATTTCTTGACTGGATTACTTGTTTTTTTGAGTGCTGAGTTTGATAAGTTCTTTGTAGATCTTGGATACTAGCCCTTTATCTGATAAGAGGTTTACAAATATCTTCTCCCATTCTCTAGGTGGTCTTTTGGTTTTGTTGACTCTTTCCTTTGCTGTGCAAAAGCTGTTGATCTTGATGAAGTCCACTAGTTCATTTTTGCTTTTTATTTCCCTTGCCTTTGGAGATAGGTCTAGCAAGAAGTTGCTGTGGCCAAGGTTGAAGAGGTTGCTGCCTGTGTTCTCCTCTAGGATTTTGATGGATTCCTGTTTCACATTTAGCTCTTTCATCCATTTTGAGTTTATCTTTGAGTATGGTGTAATAAAGTGGTCCAGTTTCATTCTTCTGCATGTGGCTGTCCCAATTTTGCCAACACCAGTTGTTGAAGAGACTATCTTTTTTACACTGAATATTCTTTCCTGCTTTGTCAAAGAGTAGTTGACCATAGAGTTGAAGGTCCATTTCTGCGTTCTCTATTCCATTCCATCACTCTGTTTTTTTTAAAGTTCTTGGTGGTAATTACATTGATAAGCATTTATAGTTCTATTTTTAATGTATATATAGTGATAAGCTAAGCACAGAAATGCTTTGAAGAAGTGTCTCTCTTACTGTTTCTGGATTGTGTTAACTTCAGTTTTCATTGGAAACACCTCCAGCTCTTGAGCTTTGAATTTGTAAAACAAAGGTTAAAATCTGTAAAACAAAGGATTCTTGCATCTATTCCTAAACACTGGCTTTTTAGAAAAACACCCTTAGAAAGTAAAGATTAGCATCTGGTATTCTTCAAAAAGAAACAGTGCCTAATTCTTGCCTTGGTTGATTTGGGAATAGAATATGTAAAAAGAATACAGTGAAAACATCATGAAAACGTAAGTGGTCTTTAAGGTAATGATTAACCACCATCTAGTTTTGCTTAAGCAACCTCCATTATATTCCTATTTAATAAAGAGGTAAATGATAGAAAATAGCTTTTGTTTAATAAATTTTGCATTTCAATAATTAATTTTAAACCTATGCCACATTCATAAGTATGTGTAATATAATCAGTAGAAGGGAACATCATTAAATATTTTCATTACTGTACATTTTTACATCCTATCCTGTTCCCCATCCTTTTAGCTCCCATTCTTTACCAAAAATATAGGTAATCATTGTTATTAGTTTCTTGTGTAACTTTCCAGAGTTTTCTATGTATATATAGGCAAATTGAATACATATGTGTGGATATACACACACATATATATATATAATTTTTCTTCTTTTTGTACAAAAGGTAGCATACCATACATCATGTGCTGATTGTTGCATTTTTACTAATAAAAATAGAAAGTCCCCATTAGTATTTAGGAAATTTCCTCAATTTGTTTTACAACTGCCTAGTACTCCATTGAATGGGAATATATCACAATGTATTTGCCTAGCCCTCTATTGATGGACCTTTATTTTTTTTCCAATCTTTTTCTGTTACCAAAAAAAAAAAAATGCTCCAACAAATAGAATTGTAAACGTGTCATTTTTTTACTCTGCAAATATATTTGTAGGATCAATTTCTAGAACTTGTCCAGGTCAAATTGTATATGTATTTATTATTTAGCTAGATATTGCCAGTTTATCCTCTACAGAAGTTGTGCTAGTTTTATAATCCCACTAGCAGTCTAGAAGTGTAACTTTGTTTTCAGTATAGTATATTATCAAACTTTTCGGGTTTTGCTACTCTGACAGGTAAAAATGGCATTCATTATAGTTACCCCTTGCATTTCTCATTTTATGAGAGAAAGCCACCAGCACAGAGTGCACAACAGGTGGCAGTAGGGAAACTTTCCCTGCAGTAATGACAGTAGAGCTGCAATTTAAAGGGTGAGAAGGAGCTAAGCAGGTGAAGAGGTACCTGTAAATATACAAAGACCCTGTATTGAAAGAGAACATGTTTGTTTTAACAATGAAACACCAGTTTGGTTTTACTAGAGGAAATGAGAAGGACTGCAGTTCATGAAGAGGTGAGAAGGGTCCTGTTGGGCTGTGTTAAGGAGTCAGATCTTCACCCTAAAGGCAATAGGAAGCCATTAAAATATATCAAGCCAAAGGGTGACATGATCAGAATCATACTCCCTGCCTCTATTGTGGCCCAAACTTATTTAATTCCTATTAGCAGAATAAGTTTACATAATATTAAATTACGTTATTTTATCTTGTTTTTTCTGTTCTTCATATTCTCAAAAAGATAGCCAAACTTTATAGTTAGAAAGGTAAGATGGGGGGCCCCTGGGTGGCTCAGTGGGTTAAGCCTCTGCCTTCGGCTCAGGTCATGATCTCAGGGTCCTGGGATCGAGCCCCACATTAGGCTCTCTGCTCAGCAAGGAGACTGCTTCCCCCCTTCTCTCAGCCTGTCTCTCTGCCTACTTGTAATCTCTATCAAATAAATAAATAAAACCTTTTAAAAAAAAAAAAGAAAAGAAAGAAAGGTAAGATGGGTGAGAAAAAAGTCACATACACTTCCTGACTTGAGTTAAGCCTGGATCACTTCACAGAGTTGTACTAAGTACCATGAAAAGACCATAAAGAAGTCAGTCTATTTGTGGAGCCCAGCTCCTATATTTCTGGAAACACTGTAGCACACAGCAGAAGCAGCCAAGGTCCAGAGAGTAAGGACTGTCTCATGTATCTAAACAAATGGGGGCCACAAGCACCCCTCAAAAAGATTTCCCATGTTTCAAAAAGAAATCTGAAAACAGCAGGAAGTCCATATCTGAAGGAACTATGTGAGCACAGTCAAAGAACACGCAGAAGGAACAAGAGTAGACCAATGACTCAAAAACCAGAGGGCTGGGGCGCCTGGGTGGCTCAGTCAGTTGAGCTTCTGCCTTCGGCTCTGGTCATGGTCTTGGGGTCCTGGGATCGCCCCACGTTGAGCTCTCTGCTCGGCGGGGTCCTGCTTCCCCCTCTCTCTCTGCCCCCTCTCTGCCTGCTTGTGATCTCTGTCTGTGGATAAATAAATAAAATCTTAAAAAACAAAAACAAAAACAAAAACAAAAAATAGAGGGCCTTGCCTTGTCCCTGAATCCTATCCCATCTTGAGGTAGAAGAAGGAAACCCAGAAACAATGGAGGTGAAATTTTCTTACCAACTTGGGAGGTAACATTCTCAAAGTTGAAACAAGGTTGATTTATAAACATAAATTTATGTTATTTCTTGCATATTTGAGATTATAATCCAAGATCTACTTCTACTATATTCCCACTGCTATTGCCACACCGTGGATTTATCTTCATCTTTTCCCTTGTCAGTCCCTTTCCAAATTTTTTTTTTCCATCCCATAAATTTACCCCAGCTTTGGATCATGCCATACAATCAATATTACTTACTTCCTTGATCTACTTACTAAAAAATATTTATCAAGTAGCTATTTGGTACCAGATGTTGTCCTAGAGTTTTGGAGATAGAGTAGTGAATACTCTGGAAGGAATATTCCAGAAGAATACTCTGACCTTACAGAGTATGCATTCCAGTGAAGGAACAAACATAAACACATAAATCTGTGGTGTAAGTTGGGGGTGGATATTAGGATACAAAGAAGATATTCAAGGAGATAGGGGTAAATGGGTAGAGGGACCTACTTTAAGTAGAAAAGGCCTGTCTGAGGAGGTAAAATTTTTAAATATATTTTTTTTAATTTCATTTTATTTTTTCAGTGTTCCAAAATTCATTGTTTATGCACCATACCTACTGCTCTGTGCAATACAGTGCTTTCCTTAATACCTACCACCAGGCTCACCCGACCCCCCACCCACCTCCCCTCCAAAACCCTCAGTTTGTTTCTGAGTCCACAGTCTCCCATGGTTCGTCTCCCCCTCCAATTTCCCCCAACTCATTTCTTGAGGAGGTAAATTTTAAGCTTCCTGGAACTTCCAAGAACTGAAAGAAGGCCAGTGTACATGAAGTACATGAGCAATGGGGAGAAGAATAGTAAGAAATAAATGAAACTGAAGAAGTAGGCAGAGGCCAGATGCTAAAGAACCTTTAGAAGGTCATGGTAATAAGAGTTTGGGTTTATTCTAAGTGTAGTAGGAAGTTGGGGTATAGGTATGTATCCTTCAAACCTGATGGACCTGGTGGTCAAAGACAGTAGTTTAAACTCAGGAGTACAATCTCAAGTGTAACTGAGCAAGCCTGGGGTCCCTATAAATCCTCAGTTATGTAAACTTTGTGGTTATTCTTGACATAATGCCTTAACATTTTAAAACTAATTGTATATAAGGTACAAAGTCTGAGTCATATGTTCAAAATTGTGGTATACCTATGACTCAACTGTATAAATATCTCAGTTTACAAATGTAACTTGACTTTTTGTGTCTCTGTCTATAAAAGTTTGTTTAATTTAATATTTATAAAAAGTTCTCTGAAATGCTCATCTAAAATTAAAGTTCTTCAAAATACATTATTACTCTTCTGAATTACTATGCAACTTTAGACCTAGGATAAGATCTCTAGAGTTTTTAGTTATTTTTTTTTCAATTTGGAAATTTCTATATAATGAAATTATATTATGCAGTTCACTCTTAATTGGCTTGACTCCACTTAAATTAATGCTTAACTTTACAAAGAATCCGTCTTCTTGATTCAGTGCTATACGTTAGTGCCTAGTTTTGACAGCATAGAGCCACTCTAACAGTTGAAAAGCATTATAATGGGTAGGGAAAGAATTTTGCTTCACCCCAGGAGAACATCATGAAAAACAACAAAGACCCTGTACAATTAGGGTTATTACATTCTTTGCTTAAAGTTGTCATTCTTTGATTCCATATTCATTGTCTACATAGCGAGGGAATAAAATAAGGGAGTGCAAAAAATTTTTTTTAAATCTTTCATAAATGCCAATGTGTTAATAACAGAATTGGCTTTATTTTTTAAATTATTAACTTTAAAACCAGGAATTTTTAGGAACAAATAAACTTTTTTTAAAGATTTACTTATTTATTTGATAGAGAGGGGGAGAGAGAGCACACGTGTGTGGGGGGTGCAGGGGGAGAGGCAAAGGGAGAAGGAGAGAGATACTCAAGCAGGCTTTGGTTGAGCGCTCAATACCGTGACTGTGAGATCACAACCTGAGCTAAACCCAAAAGTCAGCCACACAACTGAATTTGCCACCCAAGCACCCCAACAGCAAATGAACTTTTCAAAAGTAGGAGGAGGCAGAATAAAGATAATTATAATAGAAAAGAAAGAGAAGACTGTTACAGAGTTCAGTATTTTTAGTATGAAGATAATCCATGAAAAGCCAAATATCTATTAAATTACAGTCTCTTATAAACCTGGTGGCTAAAAATATAACTCACACATAAGAGAAAGGGGGTTAATGCTTCTCCTTAGGCTTCTTTTCAAGCTAAATATTCTTCCTATCTTTAAATATTACTCAAATTTTCCTCTCGATGGTATTTAATATTAACTTAGTCATACTTAGTCCTCCTTCTTCATCTAATCAATTCCAAAAGTCATCAATTTTATCACCACAACTTTTTCCACACCTGTTGCTTCCTATCAATTATCACGTTCATATCCTAAGGCAAGTAATTTTTTCTCATGTCAACTCTATTCCTAACTCACCTCCTTGAATCTCTTCTTCCTGACCCCCAATCCATTTTATGTGTTGCTATCAGGTTAATCTTTCTGAAGCACAGTTATAATCATGTTATTTTTCTGCTCAAAAGTCTTCAGTAACACCTCCATTTTTCATGAATAAAACTCTAGTCTTCTTTTTCTCATATAAAATCTTCTGTGCCCAACATCCTAACCATAGGTTACTATGGTAGCAAATAACACAAGAGAAAAGGGAAGAAAGGGGTTGTTGGAATCTGGGCAAAGAAGGCCTTTCTGACAAGGTCATTTAAGCTCAGATCTGAAGAATAAGAAGAAATCAGAAGTGGCAGCCCAGGGGTGCCTGGGTAGCTCAGTCAGTTAAGCGGGTACCTTTGGCTCAGGTTATGATCCCAGAGTCCTGGAATTGAGCCCCACGTGGGGCTCCCTGCTCCCTTTGCTGCTCCCCCTTCTCGTGCACTCTTGCTCTCTGTCTTGAATAAATAAATAAAATCTTGAAAAAAAAAAAAAAAAAGAAAGAAAGAAGAAGAAAGAAGTGGCAGCCCATTCCAGGCTAAGGTAACAAGGAAAGCAAAAGTTCTGAGGTGATAATGAGTTTGGTATGTTCTAGAAATCAAAAGATGACAGTGTAACTGGAGCATAGCAAACAAGGGGAAAGTTAGATGATATGAAACCAATGTATGTAGGGTCTTGATACCAACAGCAGGAATTTTGGATTTGATCCTAGAAATAATGGGTTATGATCAGTGAGTCATGTGATCATTCTAAAACCACAAAGAATGGTGTGGAAATGGCAAAAGCTGAAATAAGGAGACCAGTTTGGAGGCTATGACTGTAATCCAGGTTGGAGGTGATGATGACCTAGACTAGGATCCTGGATGGAGAGAGTGAAAGAAGTGGGCATATAAATGTTGGAGAAAAAGCTTGATGATAGCTTCTATCTGAGAGACAATGAGGAGTGAAGATTCAATTCCGGGGTGCCTGGGTGGCTTAGTCGTTAAGCGTCTGCCTTTGGCTCAGGTCATGATCCCAGGCTTCTGGAATCAAGACCCGCATTGGGCTCCTTGCTCCGTGGGAAGCCTGCTTCTCCTTCGCCTGCTTCTCCTCCCACTTCCCCTGCCTGTATTACCTCTCTCGCTGTGTGTGTGTCTCTCTCAGATAAATATATAAAATCTTTAAAAAAAAAAAAAAAGATTCAATTCCAGATGTCTGATATTTGCAATAGGATAAATAGTGGTGCCATTTTGCATAGCTAACGAGGCCTGGGAGATCAATGGATGGGAAAATCAGGCAGCTGGAAAGTCTAGCTAAGAGGAATGGTATAAACCAAAACTCGGTCTGGATCAAAGGGATCAGGACCTCTTACTCCCTTGAAATGCTTACCAGTAAGATCTTACAAATCAATTACCACAAAATGTGGAAGTAGAAACAGAAACACTTTTTAAGAAACTCTGGTGCAAAAGGGAAGCTTTTCTCATGGCAGTATTTTGATGAAAATGTTAAGGGCCATCCTCCCTCATTCTTCTAATTATGAATGTTTCTGACATTCAAAATATCATAGGCCCTATGAAATGATCAGAACTCAAGCTATGTTATTGTAAAAGCCTAAAACAGATTTATTCTTTGATTTCAGCCATAAATGGGTTTTAAATTTGTCAAAATGTAGGTTAGGGTACAGTGTTCAATCAATTCTTGCAACACTAAGAAAGAAGTTTCTTCATAACAATGTTGGCATTTTAAAAACTAATCAATACTTAGTACCTCTCTGATTATTTGATCTAAAATAAAATTGCTTCTATATTCTATATTTACTTCTGTAGAAAGAAATATATTAATGGAGGAGTGTTGGAGTACAGTAGTTCAGATCAGCATGTAGATTACACAACAGAGTATGTTAAAAACTAAAATTTTGCCTAATGGCAAGAAAAATAGGTTAATTTAGGGGGGAAAGGACAACTATATCATTCATTTGGTAGTGCCAAAAGAACAATAAAATAAGACTGATTTCTTTCTAATAGAATTTTTTGGCTACACATGATTATAGCTTTGATTTCCTTGTGTAAGTAGCTTGGAAATTGGAAACATTGTATCATGAATTTAGAAAGGTGCTGAATTAGTGGGAATCCAAATTATAGCATATTTTAAAAACAATAGTGGTTATTAATGCCAAGTACTATATTTGCAATAAATCAAACTGCTACCTGGTTTAATTGTATCCATAAGACAAATATGGAAATAGCGTATCAGCTTCTATAAATGTGGATATGAAAGTACTGAAAATTGCTTTCTCAACTATTTTTAAATTTCCCATGATAACTGATTTCTTATTAATTTGCTCTATCTTGGAAATTTCTGCAAAGCAAAAAGA
Organism: Lontra canadensis; assembly: GCF_010015895.1. Classification (NCBI taxonomy): domain Eukaryota; kingdom Metazoa; phylum Chordata; class Mammalia; order Carnivora; family Mustelidae; genus Lontra; species Lontra canadensis. The sequence continues at coordinate 12,021,248 of NW_022631006.1, forward strand.
TACATTTCAATCCATACTCAATTTGAATGATAGCAAATTTTGAATTTAGGGACTCCAAATGAATAAAGTTTTACTATATTTTAAAGTATGCTGGGGCCTGGCTGGCTCAGTTGGTGGAGTATGTGACTCTTGATCTTGGAATTGTGGGTTCGAGCCCCACATTGGGTGGAGAGATTATTTGGAAATAAAATTCTTACAAGAAAATAAGGTATTCTAAGATAGGATGTTTTATTAGGATAAAGTTCATTTTATTATTTTTCCCTTTAATAAATGAAAGTAAATTAGGATAATTCTAGTTCTTAGTACAACTAAAGGGATAACTAAAGACTAATTCATAAATGGTAATGAAATTATTTATGATGTACTCCTCCCTTCCCTTGACCACCTTTTTCATGCCTTCCATTTCATTTTATTCCACTCAGTGTTGACATATTATGGTAATAAGGATAATTTATTTATAATATAATCAAATATAAAACCAAGAAGCAAACTCAAAAGCATCAGAAACATTATTGTCCTTTTTACCCCTCAAAAAAGAAGAGAAAGTTTAAAAAGATATATAAAATTTCTGGATTATTTTACTGTACTCAGATCATGTCATATTTTAAGTTTGAAGGGGAATTTTTTTTCTTTCCACAATGGTCTTTATCTCATTAGCTCTTATTCCCTTTTGACTGAGAGACCATCTTGTCCTGCTTTTTACTTTCTTAGTTTTTTTTTTAAGATTTTATTTTATTTTATTTTGACAGACAGAGATCACAAGTAGGCAGAGAGACAGGCAGAGAGAGAGAGGAGGAAGCAGGCTCCCTGCTGAGCAGAGAGCCCGATGCTGGGCTCGATCCCAGGATCCTGGGATCATGACCTGAGCCGAAGACAGAGGCTTTAACCCACTGAGCCACCCAGGCGCCCCTACTTTCTTAGTTTATAGGTGAAATTAAATTTATGCTGTTACATTGGTGATACCACATACTTACAGAGATTTTAAAATTTTTTGCACTGTTTTGAATTCTGAAACTGTTTCTTAACCTATTCATCCTCCTTTGCTTTGTCTCTGCATTTTTTCCTACACCTTTTTATTTTATTTTATTTTTTTCAGTGTTCCAAATTTCATTTTTTATGTACCACATCCAGTGCTTCTTGCAATATGTGCCCTCCATAATACCCACCACCAGGCTCACCCAACCCCTATACCCTCCCCCTCCAAAACCCTCAGTTTGTTTCTCAGAGTCCACACCTTTTTTTTTTTAAGATTTTATTTATTTGGGAGAGAGAGAGAAAAGATAATGAGAGAGCACATGAGCATGGGGCAAAGGGAGAAGCAAACTCCCTGCTGAGCAGGGAGCCCAAAGTGGGGCTCCATCCCAGGACCCTGGGTCATGACCGGAGCCAAAAGCAATTGCTTAACTGACTGAACCACCCAGGTGCCCCTCTTCTCCACATTTTTTACTTTTTTTCCCTCTTTCTTTGTATCTCTCACTCTTTCTGTTCTCACTCAAACATGCACACATGCACAATTTTTCTGTTATGCTTGAAGTTTCTGGAAACCTCCTTTGGTCATTCTTATATTGATTTTCTACATGTTTATCTTTTTTTTTTTTTTTTTTTTCAGTAAAGTCCTGAAAAACACATCTGGTTTCTATTCTAATCATACTCCTCTGAGAATAACTTCATATTATAGAAGACAAACAACTCTCAAATAGTAACCCATAATGATGCAACCTCTGGTGATTTAAGCTTTTATCCAATAATTTTAAAACAGCTATTCATCAAGTCTTACTTGGCAGGCTCTTTTTTTTTTTTTTTTCAGGTAAAGTTTATGGAGGAAGGATTTGTACAGACAATCATTTAAAGCAAAATAACTTTGGGAAACCTAGTTTTTCAAATGAAAAATCTTAGAAACTAAACATAGAAAATGATTCACTCTTCTCATTAGCGATTCATTTTTGAGAGTCCACAGCTAAATGATACATATAAAGAGTCATGGGAGTGAGAAGAGAGCAAAAGCTGTGTACCAGTTACAAGCATTACACCCCATGTTCTCTGCTGTCTGTTCTGTGCTCCTCTCTAAGTTCAGTGTTGCCAAGCACTTCACAACCTCACTTACCCCTGCAGTGACCCTCTGACATTGGTGTTCGTTGTCCATTCTGTAGCTGAGGACACAGGTTCAAAGTCACATTGTCAGATAGGAACTGTTGCTGGTCTGTGTTATTTATCCCCTTATTACTCAACAGACAATTCCATAGACTAGTAGCATCACCAATACCTGTGATGTTGTTGGGCCCCAGACCTAATAAAGTCAAAAATTGCATCCCAGGTATTTCTTATGCCCTTTGATGTTTGAGAAACATTGCTGCATTTACCATTCTGTTCTTTCCCAGGCACTTTCCACTGTAATACAGTGGTACCAATTATTTTAAAAGTAAAATTAGTTCTTAGATCATATTGTAGTAGCACTCAGTCTTTCTCCCTAAGGAAGTGTCATTAAAAAGGACAGGTCTTACTGAGGTACTAACTAATTCAAACCTTCCATAAATTCTATTAGTATCCTATGGTCTTGCAAATGAAACTTCTGGTGCTGTTCCTTTTCTTGGTATGATTGATTTGATTAAGTTTGGATTCAGTTAGTCCTAGTAGTCAGGGTAGAAGCTTAGTGGTAGCCAGTTCAAAGAATTTGGCATTGCCAGTCTTATAAGAGACAATTCTTATTCTAATCATGCATTTTAACTATTAATTTCTCACTCACTTAGAAAGAGTTTGGTTTAATTAAAAACAGAGCCAGATTTTGCAAATTTGATCTTGGAATATGGACTTATTTTAAGGCATATTGTTAGTGAGAACCCACCCATAGAAGAGGTTTGGGAGCTTATAATTTATTTTTTAAAATAATGGAATAAAATGTGAGTTTCTTTGTTCAGTACAGAAGTCTAACTTATAGTAAATGTTCTGATGGAAAAGATTTTGGGGAAAGGGTGGGGAACTGACACTGCGTCACGAAGACTTCTGCGAGCATTTTTCCCGTTAGGGCACAATGACTATAAACAAAGAGGAAATGATGTGGGTGACCCACAGCACCCTCCATTTAACAGTAACACCAAGAAGAAAACAGAATGAGCCCTTGCAAAAGTTTTCTCCCTAGTACATTTGATTCCTCCACCCACATTTTGAAAGAAGTATATGTATCTCCTATAAATTGCACAGAACCCTGACCTCGCCAAAATGTGAGTTCTTTACCACTTCGATTTCATTACTTCAAGGTTTTGATTTTTTTCTGTAACAGTACTCCCCTTTATTCCTCAATGGTAACAGGTAACTATGCATTCCTTGGCTCCTCTTTCCCCCCACCATTTTCACAGGGATAGGGTTGGTTTGTTCTTATTTCTATTACAAAGGACTACACTCAGCTAACCAACAATTTGAAGCCTTTGGCAAACATTTTAAAATTATTCCATGACAATAAGTAAAAGAGACATAATTTCTTTCATCTTCGATAGACTATCATGTTACCTTTCTCTTCGACCAACAATCCATGGGGAAATGAAATTTATGATAATTTGAAATAATTGGGCTCATTAGCAACTTTATGACTTAAAGGGTAAAACCACATCACTCACATTATTTGTTAAGCAATTATAGCATTTAAATGAACTTATAATTACCCACCAATTATTTCAATCATCCTCAAAGATTTGAGTTCAATGCATTATTTCCTGACAGACACATAGTAAAAATCTATTTACACTAGGATAACCACTCCATCTTAATCTCTTTTGCTCTTTTTCTTTTCCTTATTCTCAGGGCATTTCCCAAGTTAACCCTTTGCTGCAGGAAGGGTGGTCTTCTCAAGGTCCTGTCTAGATGCCTTGTTAGCTGACCTCACCCCTGTGTACACTCCATTGGTCTGCATTCTTTGTCCATGCCCTCCAAATCCAATTAGTTTTTAAGGGAGCCTTCTCTGACAACTTTATCCCACATTCTCTGTCTCATCCTTAAAATTTTATTTCTGATATGACCACTTTGCCTCTTCATCTCATATTAACTTTGTAATAGATGTTGAATTTTTCACAAGTATTACTTGCTTATGTTTTGTCAGCCTATTGACTGCCACAGCCAGGAATTGTATCCTTTGCTTCTCTGTAACCTTGTACTATCTTTCTTTCACATAGGCTACAAGAAGTATTTCTTGAAGGAATGCATGAATAAATGGAAAATAGTAAATTTAGTCCCAGAAAATCACATTTTTGTTTTTTCCCCCACTTAATAGAGGTAGATTAATTATCCCTTCATGCCTTTATTCATATAAATTAAGGAACATAATTTGAACATAAATTTAAAATCTTCTTTAAAGCCCTCACTTTTACAAGTGGGGAAGTAGAAACTCAAGCAGGAAGTAAGTTGCTGGAGATTACATATGTAGTTTATGGCAAAATAGAACTAGAATTTAGATTCCTGAATCCTAATCCTGTGTTCTTCTGAAGGGCAATCAATAAGCCCCAGGAGAGACACCAGAATAACAGTGGTGTCTGAGCCATTAGGCCATTTCAAGAAAACAAAAATGAAAGATAAAGTGAAGCACCTTGTATATCATACGTTTCAATCCTTTTTACTAAAACATTAGGCAATACACTTAAGTATACATTTAATTATATATATATGTGTGTATGTATATATATATATGTGTGTGTATATATATGTATATATATATATATATATACACATATATATATATATGCCCATTTTTTTCCTATAGGGATTTAGGTAACTTTATGGAAGTATGTTCACTATGACAGCATAAAATAGCACACTAAATTAACAGATAAGAAAAAGAAGGTCTAAGAAAAATGAGGCAGAACAAGAAAATTCATCTGAGATGAAATTAGAATGAAAATCCTACTGAGAGATCTTTTACTTTTGCTACACTTGGCTCACAAATAAGTTTGGCTCAAAGCTTTCTATCTGCCAAGGAAAGGAAATGACAGTGTTGCTTACATACTTGGGCAATATCCATAAAATAAAAACAAACCATTTGTGCACACGAAGTAGATGTATTCCTTATACTAGGATTATATAGTACTTTTTTTTTCCCCTGTAAGTCCCTATATCAATCAAGATAGGGTATATTATAATGTAGTAACAACATCAGCAAAATTGTAGTGGCTTATACTGATGAACTTTTTTTTTCCACTCACATTTTATGTCCATTGCATATAAGCTAGAGTCTCTATTAGTGTAGTAACTCAAACATCCAAGCCAAAGAAGATTTTATGTCCATTCACTGTAATCACTGAAGGAGGGAGAACTCAATGAACTATGCATTGGCTCTTAAACCTTTCTCTCAAAAAACCCCCTACATCATTTTGACTCAAATTTCATTACTTCATTGCTGAATGCAAGCCACATGGCCATGCTTATTACTTGAAAGAGGGAAGAGGTTACCATGTGTCTTGGAAGGATAAAAAGGCGAATATTTATTCTGAACAACCCAACTGATTTACCACACACTCCCTAGATAAACTCTGTATGTAATCTAATGAACTATGTTGACATAGTGAATACAGCCAGAGTTGAGTCTATAACATTGTACTGTGTTGGCCAAGGACATAAAGACAATGCATAATCTGGTAAAAATGGATCTATAGATGGCCAGGAAAATTCATTTCTCATATATAGCTCTTTGTGGTCTACCTTAATTGGAGAATGTCTCCATTTTCCAATGCAGAAATAAAACTCAATCACACCTCAATATTTTTAGTATTTTCTCTTAAGAAAACTTTTATAAGTTTGAAGTAAAAATAAGTTTGAATTTATACTCCTTAAGAAATAATATTGATAAGAATATTTACTAACATTTATATAACCTTTACAATGTGCCAGTTACTGTGACCTGCATATATGCATATATGATCTCATTTTTATTCAGTTAAGTTTTAAAGTAATTATTATTATTATCCAGTTATATTTGAAGAAGCTGAAGCTTAACAAAATTAATCTGTCCAAGGCCACTTAGTCTACAAATGGCAGTGCTGGCATTTAAATTAAATTAAATTTAAATGGCCTACATGTTTAACTAACAGTAGTCTCCTTTGGGAATGCAAGTTAAATTCACACATGTGTACTTTAAACTATTGTCAGGTGGAAGTTAGATCTCCTGTCCACTAGGAGAGGAGAAGACCTGGCCTGGATGAGAAGCCTCCCAAACCTGAGTGAAATTTCTTGGACGTACCTATTGAGAGAGCTTACATACTTTTAGGGTGAGGAAAATCAAGTTTTCAGAATTCGTTGCCATTGGTGAGACGTTCACAGAGAGCTGTGATATTTTTCAAAGAAAAACAGGAGCTATGGTTTAAAAAAAATATTTACAGAATGATACATGTAAAATATTATCCCAACAAATGAGTGTTACAATAAATTAAAAAAAAAATACAAGATGTATAAAACACAGCAAGAAAAGAAAATGAAAAAGATATAAGAAAAAGAGTAACATTTCAACACATATTATTGTCTAATTTTTTAAAGTCTCAGATCCAAAACCTAGCAGAACAGTTTTTTTTTCTTTTTGCTCTTTTTTTAATTTAAATTTTAGTTAGTGAACATACAGTGTGATACTGGTTTCTGGTGTAGAATTCAGTGATTCATCACTTACATACAACACCAAGTGCTCATCGCAAGTGCTTTCTTTAACACCCATCACCCATCTAGCCCATCCCCCATCCACCTCCCTCCATCAGCCCTCAGCTTGTTCTGTATCATTTAGGGGTCTCTTATGGTTTGTTTCCCTCTCTCCTTTTTTTCTTTTCTCCCTACCCATATGTTCATCTGTTTTCTTTCTTAAATTCCACATATCGGTGAGATCATATGATATTTGTCTTTCTCTGACTGACATATTTCACTCAGCATAATACACTCCAACTCCACCCAAATCATTGCAAATGGAAAGATTTCATTTTTCGATGGCCGGGTAATATTCCATTGTATATATATACCATCTTCTTTATCTATTCTTCAGCTAATGTTGATAATGCTGCTATAAATTCAGGGTACACATACCCCTTCAAATCTGTATTTTTGTATCCTTTGAGTAAATACCTAGTTGGGCAATTGCTGGATCATAGGGCAGTTCTATTTTTAACTTTTTAAAGAACCTTCATACTGTTCTCCAGAATGGCTGCACCAGTTTGCATTCCCACCAACAGTGCAAGGGAATTCCCCTTTGTCTGCATCCTTGCCAACACCTGTTATTTCTTTTGTTGTTAATTTTAGCTATTCTGACCTATGTGTGGTGGTATCTCATTGTGGTTTTGATTTGTATTTCCCTGATGCCAAGTGATGTGTAGCATCTTTTCATGTGTCTGTTGGCTATATGGCTTTCTTTTTTAAAAGTGTCTATTTGTGTCTTCTGCCCATTTCTTAATTATTTGTGCGTGTTGAGTTTGATAATTTGGATACTAACCCTTTATCAGATAAGTCATTTTCAAATATCTTCTGCCATTCTGTAGGCTACCTTTTAGCTTTGTTGATTGTTTCCTTCACTGTGCAGAAGCTTTTAATCTTTATGAAATCCCAATAATTCATTTTTGCTTTTGTTTCCCTTGCCTCCAGTGACATGTCTAGTAAGAAGTTGCTAGGGCTGAGGTCAAAGAAGTTTCTGCCCCCATTCTCTTCTGGGATTTTGATGGATTCCTATCTCACATTTAGGTCTTTCATCCATTTTGAATTTATTTTTGTGTATGATGTGAGAAAGTGGTTCAGTTTCATTCTTCTACCTGTTGTTGTCCAGTTTTCCCAACACCATTTTTTGAAAAGATTGTCTTTTTTACACTGGATATTCTTTCCGGTTTTGTTGAAGATTAGTTGACCATATAGTTTTGGGTCCATTTCTGGGTTCTTTATTCTGTTTCATTGATCTAGGTATCTGTTTTTGTGCCAGTAGCATACTGTCTTGATGACTACATCTTTGTAATATAGCTTGAAGTCCAAAATCATGATGCCTCCAGTTTTGTTTTTGTTTTTCAGAATTGCTTTGGCAATTCAGGATCTTTTGTGGTTCCATACAAATTTTAGGATTGTTTGTTCTAGCTTTGTGAAAAATGCTGGTGCTATTTTGATAGGGATTTCATTAAATGTGTAGTTTGCTTTGGGTAGTACAGATATTTTAACAGTGTTTGTTCTTCCAATCCATGAACATGGAATGCTTTTCCATTTCTTTGTGTGCTCTTCAATTTCTTTCATAAGTGATCTTTTTAGAATACAGATCTTTTACCTCTTTAGTTAGGTTTATGCCTTGGTATCATATTGTTTTGAGTACAATTGCAAATGGGATCAATTCCTTGATTTCTTTTTCTGCTGCTTTGTTATTGGTATATAGAAATGCAACAGATTTCTGTACATTGATTCTATATCCTGCAACTTTGCTGAATTCATGTATTAGTTCTAGCAATTTTTTGATGAAGTCTTTCAGATTTTCTACATAGAGTATCATGTCATCATAGCAGAACAGTTTATTTATTTTTTTATTAACATATAATGTATTATTTGTTTCAGGGGTTCAGGTCTGTGAATCATCAGTCTTACACAATTCACAGCACTTAGCACAGCATATACTTTCCCCAATGTCCATAACCGAGCCACCTATCCCTACTACCCACCCCCTAGCAAACCTCCGTTTGTTTCCTGAGATTAGGAGTCTCTTATGGACAAACCATAAGAGATTTTTCTTGTTGCTTAATGTAGACATTTTTCATTATGAATTTCCTCTTAGAACTGCTTTTGATGCCGCCCACACATTTTGATATGTTGTACTTCCATTTTATCTCAAGATTTTTTTTATTTATCTGTTGATTTCTTGTTTGATCCATCAGTTATTCAGTAACATGTTATTTAATCTCCATGTATTTGTGATATTTCTAGTTCTTGTAATTGATTTCAGTTTCATACCATTGTAGTCTTGAAAGTTTCTTGATATGATTTCAGTCTTCTTAAATTTGTTAAGACTTATTTTGTGACCTAACAAATAATCTGTCCTGGAGAATGATTCACATTTATTTAAAAAGAATGTGTATTCTTTTGCTTTTGGATGGAATGTTCTAGAGATGTCTATAGAGTCCATCTGGTCTAAGGTGTCACTTAAAGCCAATGATTTTTATTGATTTTCTGTCTAAATGACCTATCCATTGATAAAAGATGAATATTGAAGTCTCCTCTATAATTGTATTGCTGTCCATTTTCCCCTTTAGGTTTGTTGCTATTTGCTTTACATATTTAGCTACTCCAATGTTGAGTGCACAAATATTTACAAATGTTATATCCTCTTGTTGGAATATCAAATCATTATTTGATGATGACAAATGTTATATCCTCTTGTTGGAATATCATATAATGATCTTTGTCTCTCTTTTACAGTCTGTGTCTTAAAGTCTGTGTTGTCTGATATAAGTATAGTTACCCCAGCTTTCTTTCAGTTTTTATTTGCATGAAATATCTTTTTCTATGCCCTCATCTTTAGTCTGTGTGTATCCTTACATGTGAACTGAGTCTCTCATGGGCAACATATAGATGGGTCTTATTTGACTGTTTATCTATTTGCCACTCTGTCTTTTGATTGGAGAATTTTAGTCCATTATATTTATAGATTATTATTGATAACATATGTTTATTGCCATTTTAAAAATTGTTTTCTGGTGGAGGAGTCAAGATGGCAGAGAAGTAGCAGGCTGAGATGACATCAGGTAGCAGGAGATCAGCTAGATAGCTTATCAAACCATTCCAAACACCTACAAATCCAACAGGAGATTGAAGAGAAGAAGAGCAGCAATTCTGGAAACAGAAAATCGACCACTTTCTGAAAGGTAGGACTGGCGGAGAAGTGAATCCAAAGCGACCGGAAGACAGACTGCGGGGGAAGGGGCCAGCTCCCAGCAAGCGGCGAAGCAATGGAACACAAAATCAGAATTTTGAAAAGTCAGCTCCACTGAGGGACATCACTCCAGAGGCTAAGCTGGGATGAAGCCCACGCAGGGACAGCGTGGTGTCAGGTCCTGCGGGATCACAGAAGGATCGGGGGTGTCTGAGTATCACAGAGCTCACAGGTATTAGAACAGGGAAGTTGGCTACAGAGACGGAGCCAAAGGAGTGAGCTCGCTCGGGGTTACCTTAAATTGTGATCTGTGGCACAGGCCACTGCTCTGTGAGAAGGGACGCCACAAGATCCGGGGAGACCCTCCTGGATGAGCTCAGGGATCTGGGGGTTCGGAGGCCCCAGGTGGGGCTGTGTGCCAGAGACAGAGATGCTTGGTCCCAGGCTGGGTGAGCTTGGAGTACAGACAGAGACCAGGGAGAAGGGAGTGATTGAGTGCTTTTCTCCAAGGGCGCACTGAGGAGTGGGGCCCCAAGCTCTTGTCTCCTCCGGGCCAGAGATTGGGAGGCCACCATTTTCATTCCCATCCTCCGGAACTCTACGGAAAGTGTTCGGGGAACAAAAGCTCCCGAAAGCAAATCTGAGCGGATTAGTTAACCTGGCCCATTGTAAGGGTAGTGCAATTCTGCCTCGGGCAAAGTCACTTGAGAATCACTACAACAGACCCCTCCCCCAGAAGATCAACAAGAAATCCAGCCAAGACCAAGTTCACTTACCAAGGAGAACAGCGGAATTCCAGAGGAGGAGAAAACAAATCATGGAATTCGTGGCTTTCTCCCCATGATTCTTTAGTCTTGCAAAGTTAATTAATCTTTTTTAATTTTATTTTTGTTCTTCTGCTAAAATTTTTTTAGATTTTACCCTTTCCTCTTTTAACGTTTTTTAACTAATTTATCTTAACAATACCTTTCATAAAAAAAAATTATCGTTTTTGAACCTTCATTATTATAGTCCTATTTTATCCTTCATTGTATCTAACTTTATTTTTTGTATACACATAGGGTTTTTTTCTTCTAAAAAATTTGGGCTACAACTTCTTCTAATAGATCAAAATATACCCTAAATCTAGCACAGGACTTTGTTCTAGTCTCCAGCCTGAGCAAATCCTCTCCACTTTCTTTTTCTTTATTCTCTCAACCAACTTATCAACTCCTTTTTTAGAAATTTAAAAAAAAGTTTTTTTTTTCTGATCTTGGTAGTAATATTCCATCCCTTCATCGTGTTTACCCTTATATATGTTTTCACTATTTAAAATTTGGGGAGGTAGTTTCTTCTAAGAGACCAAAATACTCCCAAAATTGAGCAGGTGACCCTGTTTTATTCACTAGTCCAACATATATAAATATATATATATATATATATATATATATATATATTTCTTTATTTTTTCTTTTTAAATTTTTTTTCTGAACTTCTTTTTGCCCCCTTTCTTCCCCCCATGATTTGGGGTCTCTTCTGATTTGGTTAAAGCACATTATCCTGGGGTCTTTGCCACCCTTTTAGTATTTTATTTGTTCCTTCATATATTCTTATCTGGATAAAATGACAAGGTGGAAAAGCTCACCACAAAAAAAAGAACAAGAGGCAGTACCAAAGGCTAGGGAACTAATTAATATGGACATTGGTAGTATATCAGATCTAGAGTTCAGAATGACGATTCTCAAGGTGCTAGCCGGGCTTAAAAAAGGCATGGAAGATATTAGAGAAGCCCTGTCTGGAGAAATAAAAGCCCTTTCTGGAGAAATGAAAGAACTAATATTTAACCAAGTTGAAATCAAAAAAGCTATTAATGAGGTGCAATTAAAAATGGAGGCTCTTACTGCTAGGATAAATAAGGAAGAAGAGAGAATTAGTGATATAGAAAACCAAATGACAGAGAATAAAGAAGCTGAGCAAAAGAGAGACAAACAACTACTGGACGACAAGGGGGGAATTTGAGAGATAAGTGATACCATAATACGAAGCAACATTAGAATAATTGGGATTCCAGAAGAAGAAGAAAGAGAGAGGGGAGCAGAAGGTATATTAGAGAGAATTATTGTAGAGAATTTCCCTAATATGGCATGGGAACAAGCATCAAAATCCAGGAGGCACAGAGAACCCCCATCAAAATCAATAAAAATAGGTTCACACCCCATCATCTAATATTTGCAAGTCTTAGCAAATAAGAGAAAATCCTTAGAGCAGCCCAGGACAAGAAGTCTGTAACATACTATGGTAAAAATATTAGATTGGCAGCAGACTTATCCACAGAGACCTGGCAGGCCAGAAAGAAATGGCATGGTATATTCAGAACACTAAACGAGAAAAACATGCAGCCAAGAATACTATATCCAACTAGACTATCAGCCAAGAATACAATATCCAACTAGACTATCATTCAAAATAGGAGAGATAAAAAGCTTCCAGGACAAACAAAAACTGAAAGAATTTGTAAACACCAAACCAGCTCTACAGGAAATATTGAAAGGGGTCCTCTAAGCAAAGAGCCTAAAAGTAGTAGATCAGAAAGGAACAGAGACAATATAGAGTAATAGTCACCTTACAGGCAATACAGTGGCATTAAATTAATACCTCTCAGTAGTTACCCTGAATGTAAATGGGCTAAATGCCCCAATCAAAAGACACAGAGTATCAAAATGGATAAAAAGAAAAACCCATCAAGGGACGCCTGGGTGGCTCTGTGGGTTAAGCCGTTGCCTTCGGCTCAGGTCACGATCTCAGGATCCTGGGATCGAGTCCCGCATCGGGATCTCTGCTCAGTGGGGAGCCTGCTTCCCTCTCTCTCTCTCTCTCTCTCTGCCTGCCTCTGTCTACTGTGATCTCTCTCTGTCAAATAAATAAAATAAAATCTTTAAAAAAAAAGAAAAAAAAAAAAGAAAAACCCGTCAATATGCTGTCCACAAGAAACTCACTTTAGACCTAAAGACATCTC